>NW_015150539.1:1498363-1541311 GCF_000732505.1 Cyprinodon variegatus | reverse complement strand
CAAAGCAGTAGGCTGTGGTAAAGGGCCGGATGCTTTGGGTGAGAAAATTTCCTGGGTGACTTTTAAAATAGGAAAATAGGAAAAAGGCAGAAGCTCTCTGCCTCTCAATGGGTTCTCCTGCTGAAGGGTCAAGACATAAGGGCATAATAGAAGGCGAGATCTTCCCCTGCAATTAGTGTTTTTATCAATGACTTTGTTTTCCTCCTTTTTGTACACTATCTGATAAACTATACCTCCACAGATCTAGGTAATAAAGGGGTCATAGATTTTTAGTAAGTCATAGGGCTGATGTGATTTTCTGTTACTGGAGTTGGTTGAGATGGTTATTTAAATTTAGTATGTGTTTTTTTTTCTCTGTAATTCTAGGGCAGAATTAATAGCAAGGGACTATTGCAAAAGGCAGTAAATCACAGCAGTAGCTTTGGGCTACCATTTTGGTTGTCAAACAGTCCACGTAGCAACAGCAACTGGACTGGATTGAAAAGTCAGTAAAATAATCCAGATATAATATAAATATATGTTGTGCTTACTGTTGTGAAGTGAAGCACATACTGCATATTTTTCTTAAATGTAAGAGTGCTTTTAAAAATATCTGGAGACACAAAGTAGTCATTCAAATTTTGGATCCCATTTACTACGTAATTATTGCAATACAAATGTTAATATTTATCTCATTTCTGCTGCCTGTTAAAAAAGTCAATTTGAAAATGTCTATTAAAAGTATAAAAGCTAATTTTTCACATGAGTCCACTGGAGAGCAATTTCATAGTGCATACTAAAGGCCATTTTTTAGCTTGAGAGTACTTGAAATGTCAACAGACTGTGTGTAATGATGGTAGAAATAAGTTTCGGTACAACCTTGATGGATAGAGGTGTAAAATAAGCCACTGAGCAGGTCAGCCTGAAAAAAGCAATAACCTCATTTAGCCTAGCAGCTGGGGCTTCTGATTAAAAGCAACAACTGCAGATGAATTGCAGAAAGTAACAGTATTAAGTAGAATTGTATTTTTTTTCAGTATAAGAAGCTAAACATGACAGCTATAGATCTAGCTACTTGCACTGCAAGTGAAAAACCTTTTAGATCAAAAGAATGCAGAGAATTAAACTGTAAGTACAGGGCAAACATTTGCCTGATATCTCAAATTTACGTTGATTAGGTGTATGAAAACCCCAACTGCACACCTCTAATTAATCATCTGTGTCATTAAATCAAAAATATCCAGGCCAAGAAAATACACATTCACATAGTCTCAAGAAAATAAAACACATAGACCTCCCACTGTGCACAGTTGCATACTGCTGAAATTGTAGAAAGAATGATTACAAATTACAGTAATCACCTTCCTTAATTAATAGTCAGATGCTGCATATTGAGATGCCAGATGAACACAACCTTCACTGAAGAGCTCCTAAACTGTGCTTGAACGTAGATGATAGCTCCTAACCAACATGTATGACTCACGGCAGGTAATTCCATTGTTCGTTTGACAGCAGTATGCTCCCACCAACAGCTCCTCTGATAACAGTGTTTATGTACTTTGGCTCCACAAGGCAAACTAAAATGGACGCACTAACAAGAAGGCAGTGAATGAACGGCAGCGACCAGTATAGCCAAAAAGTGTCATTTAGGTCTGGTGAAAAACAACAGAATTCACATCAAAGGTTAATCAAATGGAGCATAATTGCAGGCCCAATAATTGAACGCCAAACTACATTATATATTTTATTTTATTATTACTTTTGTTAGATAAATCGACAGTTGTACCTCAATTTCGACAATCATTTCAGTGAATAGTTTTCAAGTAAAAAATAAATATCTTGGAGGGAGGAGGGCTTTCTTCACTGAAATTTAAGGGACAACTGGGAAAGGAAAACTGAAAAAAAAAGAGTTTTAAAATAACTTTAATATTAAGCCCAGATAGTTTATTTTTTTCCAGAATCAGGCTTAATTGGAAAAAGAAAAAAAACAATCACAAAAATTAATTTAATACCATTTGATGTTCCCTTTTCTGGGTTTGAGACGCTGACCCAGTTACCCAACCATCAGCTAAGCAGCCTTGCATGCAGCTATACATTAATGACTTATTATAACCTTTTCAATTATTAGAATCTATGCTAATGATGTGAATACAATTTCTAAAAAAAATATTTGCTATTGAGACTTGGTTCACTCTTTCAGATGTGATTCAGTCATCTGAAAATGAGCTTAAGCTGTTCTTTTTTTTAATCATTGGTATAGTTTCTGTAGAGCCTGGTGCCTGCAGTTTGGATTACGTACATGAAAAACACCTTTCAGCCACTGCGGCAAACTGCGAAGAGGTGACGGGGCCATAGGCTGCTGTTGAATGGGATTCCCAGTGACTCCCACAGAGAAATAATATTTGAAGGCAGGATGGTAATCTGGGTGAACTGACTGCACTGACAATGTTTTCAGGTGGACTTTCCCACTTCAAAATAGATTCAAACTACTTTTTACCCACTGATCACAGCAAATATGGTTGTAACGGGCAAATAAAGGATAGGGTAGCTCCGCCCAACTAGCCTGACGTAGTCCTACTCAATTCTAGTCAGAATATGAGTCTGGTACTGCTCCATAGAGCTGTGATTATGGGGCGTGTTTCGGGGACGAACCAGAAAAAAAATGCCTCTGCACTCAATTGGATAGACCTACAACCAATAAGAGCAACGGAGTGCGTGACGTATGTTAAGCGATGCATAGTTGTTGTCAACAAAAATCAAAGCGTGCAGTTGCACGCCTAGAATAAGAAGATGAGCCTTGATCGCGTTTCATTTGCGTGACAATTTGATTGGATCGCCAGAGGGTGGGCGATCATACTTGCGCTACTTTGGAGCAGACAATGAAATTGTTTCCCACAACACTTGATACTGACATGCAAGCTGTACTGGGAATCATAAATTCAGAAGGCTCTAAAATCTATTTGTAATCCTGTCTAGATGTTTTACTTAGATATTTTAAAAATCGTTTAATAATGAAGGATGTTACAGGTGTTGGAGACAGAATGTTAGTCAGGGCTCCAGCATCACTAAGGCAAAAAAAAAACAAACAATTTGAGGCAACATCTAAATCAGCACCACAAAAATCTATTGTATTTATAGTCTTATGTTGATACCGCTCAATTTAAAGTTTCTTATGTTAATTCTATAGTTCTATGTTCTGTTTCTTTGTCTTAAAACATATTTTTGGTTTCGAGAATTTGAGTTGCACAATAGTTGGACAGTGCATATCCCGTGTAAATCCATGTTCAGTTTTTCATATTCTGGCTAATATACTTTGGCCAATATAGGACATTAGCCAATATATCCGAAATCGGTTCTTTGGTGTTGGCCTTCCAAACCCCATTTCGGTCGGGCTCTAATTATTATTATCTCCTGAAATAAACATCTAGAATGGTAAATGTCCAGTACTTTTATAGTTCTTTATCAAAGTGTAGAATCCATGAAAAACTTGTAACTCTACGCCACTGTCACCCCATTTAAATTATGAATAAAAAGTTTTACATCATGTGACATCATAGGAAACACATCAAGTTGATGGGCTTACACCTCTTCCCTCTTAAACAGTCTTTAAAAAGTCATTTAGCCTTTGTTTCCACTTTAATGAGCCTGAAATGCTCCAACATTCTTTTTTGACAGCCTGAATTTCAAAATATCCACTCTGAATAAAAGGGCTTCTAAGCATCCATAACAGTGCTCTCATTGTGGACAATCCATCATAATCATGACTGCATACTGTACATAGCTCAGCGGGCCCAACAGTCTTTTTCTATCTCAGCTGCTGACATTCAAACAAAGCACCTGCTTCTCAACTCCACTGCAGTATCCCGTGGAAAACAACAACAAATGCATCACAAGTAACAGCAGTCCACTTTGCTCTCCTCACAACATACAAAAATGTCAATGTGCAGAACCATTCCTTGCAGTGATGGATTGGTCATAGTCTCTGCTCTGTTGTGAAAAAGCATGGAGCACACCTTGAACTACTTTCAACTCATCTTATACTACATTTGAAATGTCACAACTGGCTTCATGAACAGATGCCATTTAATGGTTTGAAATGTGACTCAAGGCAAACAGATATAACAGATACAGTAAAATAAGTTACGTATATCAGAACAGTATGGGAAATTATTTTAGAGGAAGTTTTGTATTTAATTAGTAGTGCTTTAATTAAATTGTGTTTTTACTTAACAAATTTAATGTTTCACAGTGAAAGAAAATGACATCAAATGATAAAAACTTGGGAAAAGATGAACAAATTACAGAGGGTACAAATAAAGCTTGCACATAAAACTGTGTTAATTTGGTGTCTGTTAAACAAACCATTTCAAAGCTTAATTATGTCAAGAAGGTTTTTGTCTCAAAAGAAAAAGCTCAGAAGAAATTGAAATTTAAAGTATATAATGATGTAAGTATGCCCAGACCTAAATGTTAAATACACATACAATTCAGTTTAGGAGTTTTGTTTTTTATTGCCAGAGCCAATATACTATAATAATAGAAAGATAGGACATTTCAAACTATATATTGAAAATGACAAAGTTTTACCTAAATTACAATCCATTCAAATATAGCATGTGTTACTAGTTTGATCAGTTTTGTTGATTTATGTATAATATAAAAAAAAATGTACCTGCATCTCTTTTCCCCTGGCCCTCCTACAATCAACTCTTTCACAGTCCTTGGCCTATACTTTTTTTTTGTTTTTTTGTTTTTTTTTTTACAAAAAAGTAGCTAGATGTAGTATCTTGCAAAATCATTTCATACATTCTACAAATTATCATACTTTACAACAAACATAAGCTGGTTTTTATTGGAATGGCTTGTAACACATTTAATTCCAATTTACACATAATTATAAAATAGAAATGACAATGATATATGTCAATCTTCTTTACCTCTGAATTTCAGCTAAGAATTTAAAAGGGATTTTAGTAAGAGCTAATTTGGAAAACAAAAGGGCAGAAAAAAATTCTTAAATGTGTTTAGTTGGTAGAGACATAAGTAAATTACAGCTACATTTATTAAAAAAAGAGGTTGACTTATATATAATTAAGATAATTTAAGTCAAAATTAAAGTTTTCTGATTTCTAATGGTAACAAAAGACAACTAAATATATTCTCTTCCTTAGGTTCACACCACTAGAGTGCAAACTAAAGAAATGAAATCAATCAAATCACTACGAATTTACAATTAAATTATTGTGAGAGGTTGTTCTTCAATTATATACTTGATATAAGTCTCTGGTGGGTTTGACTAAAAAGCAGGTTCATGAAAAAACAAAAAAGATTTTCCCCCTCACAAAAACAATAATTTCATGGATGTCACAAACCAACAACGATTCGTAAAAAAAAGTACTTCAACTTTTCAAATTTCTGTGCCAGCAGCTCCCTCTGGTTGCATACAAAGTCTTTTTGATTAAATTATTTTACCCTGTTGGCCTATTATATATGCTGCAGCTTTCTTTATTCATTTAGGTCTACCTTTGTATAAATTTACCATAAGATGATAGCGTGATCAGAGGTAGGATATTGCACCTGCATGGAATAAGTTAACAGGGAGCCAAGCAAGTCAGGAGCATGAAAAAGCACAAAAACATATCTGATGCCAAGAGGGATAAGTGCAAATCAATAGTACATTTACCTGAGACACTTCTACAAATTTGGCAAAAGTTTTAGACATTTTACAAAGCCCTTTTACATGTCTGGTAATTAGTAGTATAAATTAGTATAAATAAATACCTTGAATACATAAGGATAGCATTGAAATAGTTCAGTTGGTGACCACTAAGGCTCTCTGATAGCAGGGAGCAGCACAGTCAGAGCAGGGATGTGAGCTGACGAATGCAGAAGTGGAGATACAGACTGGGTTTGTAACTGAAAGTGGCCTAGAATCTCTCTAAAATCAGATTCTATCTGGCTGATAGTATTCTCCCCACCTGTATGCCACTGTCGATCTGGTGATTGGTCCATTTGGCCAGATTATTCTGTAATGACCTGAAAACAGAAGACCCAGAATTCAACCAGATACAATAAGAAATGTTAAAAACAGTTTATTCGAATATGAAACTGTCGCTGGTCATGAGGGATTCACCAGAGTCAGCAACCACAACCTCTGAAAGGAGATTGGACAGTTGTGTGACCAGACAGAAACAGAGGGCAATGTTTCTAGTTTAGGATTCAGGTTCACTAATGTTCTCAAAGTTTGGGGACAAACTTTGAGTGTTTCTGAAGAAGCTGGTTGGCATTTGATGTCACTGGGAATCCTCTGAGGATTTCTGATTGTTTCACTAGACTGGGCAGATGATGCACACTCATTCTTATTCCATATTAAGAGTTTTAATACTTTTTAAGATTTTCTTTTTATTCAAATTCAATGATTTCTAATGTCTTTCAGGTCATGTGAAAGCTGGATCAAAATAACTTTAAAAAAATTTTGGTGTGGCTTTGTGTTGATAAAAAAAATCAAGATCAGGGTCTGTTTAACGTGTTTTTTGAACTAATTTGTTTCACATAAAGAATCATCATCAATGTTGTATTCAAAAAATAAAACTTGAAGAAATTTAAATTAATTGACATGGACATGTACATGTACAAGTGAAATATGAATGACACAGATGGTTTTCCAAGTGGCTGAGGAGGTGAATCTGGATAATGGGCTTCACACCTACTTTATAAAAGATTACATGATATATTGTTTTCTGCTGGCCACTATAAATCTCAGAGTGATGTTGATGTCAACCACTTAATCAAATTAAGTATGTGATTCATCCAGGGAATACTTCAATATGAGAAGTAGTGGCCTGGATTGGGATCCAATGGAAATTTAGAAAAAATAACATTAAGCAAATGTAATTTATAGTCAAGCAACAGCATTTAAAGATGTGCGTTTATTTTATACTTTTTGGTAAGTCCTGACTCAGTATTGCCCAGGGGATCCTGTCAACACAACAGGTTAGTGCAACTTGCCACACAGTCTTTGCAATGACAGTTATTTATGCATTTTCGAAATGTATTTATATATTTTGAGTGTGTGTGGAGGCTTTATTTAATGCATGTCTGCAGGATTTTACAGGTAAAATATAGACCCAAACAGGTAACTATTTGGGTCTATATATTGCATAATAATGCAATATAGTTTTCATTGCATTATTATTGCATAATGTGTGTATGAAAGCTTTTTAGTAGTGTATCTGAAAGCTTTTCAGTAGTGTGTATGAAAGCTTTTCACTAGTATGAATGAAAGGTAAAGCTTTTCACCAGCTTATATGAACAGTTCTCACTATATAAGAGGCAAATGTTTTCACTAGTTTATGTGAGAGCTTTTCACTACTTGTTTCTCAGTATGTTATATGGAGGAGTTTAATTTAATATGTGTATATGCAAGTTAATTCTGATTAATGTCCCTTGGGGCACCCCATATTAATATACAACATCCAACTTGAAATTAAAATCACCGTCGTTCAAGCTACGTTGTCCAAATTTTGATGGCTTTAATGAAGCTGATGTAAGGCTGGGCGATAAGTCAAATTAATTAGATTAATGAATGTTTTTAAAATTCCCATGATTTGAAATCTTGCTAAATCATAAAATCAAGGAAGTCTCTTCTGCATTTTTTACTTGCACGTTTGCTTTTTTACAGTACATTTTTGTTGGCTTAATATTTGTTACTTTACACAATATATTTTTGATTAAAGAAAACCTATTTTAAAATACATGCATTTAGATTTTTAATACTTCAATTAAAATCGATTAAAATCGTAATTATCCAAGATGACGAAAATAATCGAGATTTTATTTTTTAGTTATATTACCCAGGCCTAAGCTGATGTGTGAAAAACACACAACCTATTACCGTGTGAAATCACATTCCCGAGCCCTATAACCCATCCTTGAGGACTCATGATGTTAGTCTGACCAAGAACTTAGTGGTAGCCAGACAAGCCAACTGTTGTATGGCCTACTGTTTAGTCAAACATGTTAAAGTGTTTTGTCAAATTGGTTAAAGTGTCTCAGGTAAATGTAATATTGGAGGAGTGCTCAGTATACAATATGAACATTGTAGTTCTTCGTAGCAGAAACTAATACAGCGCTGTAGATACTGCTGGCGCAGCATTGTTTGTCTCCTGATCAAAGTGCAAACCAGCCCTCTTCGTACCTCTTGCATAATTTCAGTCTATCCTTGATGATTATCAATGAATTAGGTTACTTATTTAATTCTCTTTCTCCTGCAAGGCATTTGTCATAAAGTCTTCAAATTCTTGTGTATACAGATACAATCACTTCTACCTGCCATAAATGTTAATCAGTTTATTCACTATTTGCAAAGATACACATACAGTCACTTTGCACAAACTGAACTATAGTTACTGCATCTGAAAGTAGCATTTATGCAAAATGTAAAGTGGCGTGGGATAATGAAGTTTGATCTGCCATCCAGGAGTCATCGGTTCAAACCCCAGCTTCAGCTTTTCAATGTTGTGTCCTTGGGCAAGACATTTTACCAGCATTGCCTACTGATTGTAATCAGAGTGACTGCTGGCTTCTGTGTGTAGCAGCTTTGTTTCTATCAGTGAGCCCCAGAGCAGCTGTTGCCACAATGTAACTTGCCACCATTAGTATGTGCGTGAATGCAAGTAAAGGCCTTTCACCATTTTATTCATCATTATGTATGTATTTATCAAAGGCCAAAATCTTTATCACCATACCAGGTCAGGTTTTGTCTTCAATAGATAAGAATATGGAAAGTAGGAAAGTGAAAATGGTCCATTTAATAAACGAACATCATTTTAATCAAGTGTGGTCAAGATTATCTATTCCTTCAGTGAGATCCTCATGTTGCATGACAATCATACATAGCTGCATGTGTAGAGCAAGCAGCTTAACAGAAAATATTTTATGAAATTAAAAAGTTATCAGTTATCAAATGTGATTGCAAGACAATCACTTTTGATAACTGAAAGGATTACTAAACTTAGTTATCCTTGAAAGAAGTCTGAAGCCTATCTCTTGACATAACAGCCAGGACGAAAACTATTATTAGTATTATTATATTATTATATTAGTATTAGCCACATTTTAGTCATTACTAAAGGTGATAGTTTTAGTCCACTTTTAGTCAACTAAAACTCGAAAAGGTTTTAGTCTTGTTTCACATTGCAATTCATAAAACAGCTAACCTTTTATAAAACAACCAGAATCTTTACCAGACTGACATATAAGTGCATAGATAACTGCTGGAGATACAATACTGCAGTGAAGTTCATCATTGCTGTTGGGCAGAAAGGTTTGATGTATAAAACTCAAAAATATATATTTTTATGAATTAATGCCTTACTTTATATAAAACTGAATGATAAAAGTTGTGAATATAGTAGGTCTAACTCAACATATCATATTAGTTTATATAGCAGATAGACAAGCAAACAAAATGTACAATAAAGGAATGGTTTTAGACTTAAAAGGTTTCCATTCAAAAGCAAACACTTCCTAAACTACTATGAATTATGCATTACACACAGATCAATAAAATCTTCATTACTCCAAAAAAGCAAAGAACAAAAACATCCTCCTTTTTTACTTTTGCAATTTGGGCTTTATTTCTAAGAATTTGCAACTTGGTTACCGCTGCTCAGGGGTCAAAGTAGATTTAAATTTATAGGTGTCTGATATGAAAAATTACACAGAGACCCTACATAGTTACCTCATAATGCCATGGCAATCCAGACCTAAATTTCAAGACTATTTTAACTTAAGTATTGAAATATTTTCAGGAAACTGAGAAAAAGCTTTAATGACAACACAAGGAAACATTTACATGTTAATAAAAGTCTAGAAAGTCTATAATACTAAGTCACACAATAATTTTATAAGGCTGATTTCCACCAACCTAACTCCCTTTTTTAAGTTAATGAAATAACTAAAAGGGCTTCTATAAGCCACACACAGCCTAGGTTACACAGCCGAGGTAAATTAATAGTCTGAGCAGTGATGCTGTAGTTCCCAAAGACATAAATGTTTTAAAGAAAAAAAAACAGAAACAACAGAAAACTTTTACCAACTTTTAGTGCTAAATATTATTATATTGTGGCTCTGAGTGTGACACAAAAGGAGAAGTTGCAAACATCACAGCGCCCATATATTTTAAATTAAATTTAACAAAGCAGTAGGTGTCTCTGACCTTTCGGAAATGTATAGTCACACTACTAAGACATTTATCATTTTCTAATTAAGTTATGTGGCAAAAGCATATCTTATGTGCCCAAAGTCTGTGGTGAAATGGGTCTGTATCATTACGAAATTATTTCAAAACCATGTTTAATTAATGAAAATATGACCCAGGTGTCAGAGCTAATATATCAAAAAGAAGAAGTTATAATCTGGGATCATGCCATTGCACAGGATAAAGCTGGGGGGTTTGATATTGCTGTAACCAGAAAGCAGGCTAATAAAGGAGTCAATTTGCTAGAATTTCAATTAACTATACTAGCTTATAGTGTTCAAAATCTTTCAGGGATTGTAACACAAATTAGGCTAATAAATAAGAATTACATGTTTATAAAGTATTTAATCATAAGTAAAAACCCATTTTATTCTCAAAATTTTGAAAACAAAAATGTAGATCTAAAAAATGCTAAGATAAACCACGACACTTTGATCAAAAAAGCTGCCAGATAACATCTGAAAGAAAAAAGGAGCTAGTCAGTTAAAGATTTTAACAGCTCTCAAAAGAATTAAGAATTTTACATTCCACTGTAGAGGTAATTGTTCACGAATGGAGGATATTTGAAAAAAAACTACTAAAGCTCCCAGGTCTGGCAATTCAATCAAGTTCACCCTAAAAGCGTACCTTCAGATGTTCAGAGGGTTTCCTGAAAACTGTAAAATGCTATACAGCCTCCTATGGTTAGCCCTTTCTAATGTTCAGGCAAAAGTGCATTTCTGTAAAAACAGACTAAGGAAAATCAGAAGGGAGGAAGGTTGGAAACTTTGATAAAAAGTTGAAAACAGACAACCAAACAAAAGCATTAACTTGTGAACTTCTTTGTGTTATGATCTCGGCACTGATTCTGTCCGCAATCAGCTCTGACTGGGGTCACCTGTTTCCATCACTATATAATCCCCATCAGACCAGTCCTGATTATTAGTTGAAGTGCCGGATTATCTTGTGCCAACCCGGTAAGAATAGTCCAGCATCTCGTCTGCCATTACTGACCCGTTCCATCTGCTGGTACCGAACCTCTCTGATCCCTTTCTGACTCTGACTGCCTAAATATCCTCTCTGTTTTGCCTCTGGACCCCTGGATCTCTGAATCCGTCTTGCCGGACTGCCTGCTCCCCTCTCTCTGGAGAACACACTCGGAGTAGCTCCACATAAACTGCATGCCTTCCTCTCCTGGATCACGAACTGGTAAAAGCCTAACACAATCTGCCCGCCTGCCTGCCTGCAGCCTGTCTGCTCCACTTAGATTCAGTGCCGCTCTCAAAACAAGCTGTTGAATTAACTGACCTGTGTTGTATACATTTGGATCCAGCCTCAGTTTCTTTACACTTTGAACAGATTTTCAAACTAAATAAGTTTTAGACCATAATAAAGAATGCATTCAGTGTAGACCACATACAGGATTCCACGATACCTACAGTACATCCTTGTAACTATTGTAAAACATATAGATGAGAGCTTCATGATTTAGGAAAATTTTGATGACAAAATTTACCTGATCAGCTTAATTTCTTACACTAGAATCCCCTGATACTTAATATGAAGAAAATGGTGCTTTTAAAATAAGACAGATTTTTGATCTCACTGAAATTATTTTGGGGGAGTTTCTTTATCCAAAAAAGTTGTCCATCCTTTTATTTCAATCCTAGGGTAAAAATAAAGGCATCCCAATTAGGTTAAATCAGCCAAAGGCAATGATTTTGGTCGTAGTGGGGTAAGGGTTTTCCTGACTTTTTGAATTTGAAATGCTTAAAAAATTTTAAATTGTAGTTGCTTGGGTGTAATAAAATATATGATGCCTTTTTCTAGAGACTGATAAAACTTAAGATCCAACATAAACATGTCAATGTTTCATAAAGAACTTAACGTTCACTTACTAAGCTGCTATGTTCGATTTTTACACAATTGTTCTTTACTCTTATCCATTCCTAATGTATGTTTGAAGGCTGCTAAAAAAGGGATCAGATAGGACAGGGTTGCAAGGAAATGCTGTTATTTCATCACAGTCAATGCCACATGTCTGGTCCAAAGTAGGAATATGAGAAAGTCTCTCTCTCTCCACATCTTGCAGAGGTTAAGCCCACAACATTCTCCTTTTTTTAACAGAAACTTAACTGAGCAACAACATAAGTTCGTTTAACTCCTTCCATTCATTAAATAGAGATTGAGCTTTAAAAACTGGTGACCGATGCATCTCCTTCTTCTAGACAGAGTTCAATTCAATTCAGTTTATTTATATAGCCCCAATTCACAACCTATGTCATCTCAAGACACTTTACTGTTCACCAGATCATACAGTCAAATTGATTCAAAGTTTTCTATCTAAGGAAAACAAGTTGATTGCATCGACTCATTGACTCAGTTGCAATCCTTCACACTAAGTATGCTTGTAGCGACAGTGGAGAGAAAAAACTCCCTTTTAACAGGAAGAAACCTCCAGCAGAACCAGTCTCAGTGTGAGCGGCCATTTGTCGAGGCCGACTGGTGTTCAAGGAGACAAAAGCAACTGAAAAAGGTGGCCCTGTCAAGGAAACACACAGCCAGGCAGAAAAGCTCCAAACCAACTCCCATGTCAGAGGATGAAGAGAGCACATCCAGCCAGTCACAGGACTACAGTGGAAAACAGGCCGATCTCAAACATCTAGGTGGTGGTCTAGAAAAACTAATTTAATAATATTTTATTAAACAACCATATTGTAAAAGCATTTAAACTTTTCCTTAATTCTTAACCTAAATTAAAAACCAAGCCTTCACTTATTGCCTTTCTGCTCCTTTTCTTCAGTGGAACTAATACCAAAGCATTTGTCAGATAGCTTGAACAACAAATCCCAAGTCTGTATTAGGAAAAAATAACTTTTTATTATTGAATATAAAAATAACTTATAAATAACCTTTTTTTCCCAGTTTTAACACCAAACTTTAATGAAGTTATTTGTGATCAGAATTTCCTCTGTGCCCAAACACCACAAAAAGTACCGTACATGTCTTTTTTATATAAAAACTCTGTATAGCTTGTGCATTTTTCATATGTCTGCTAGATACACCTAGCTATGGATTTAATGGCCTTCGTAAAAATTGACCAAATTTTTTTCAGATGTTACTCTGCGTTCAAAATGGAGTCAAACTAAATGTGCAAATCATTACACAAAAACAGCCATCATAATGGTGATGATTGCTTATAACATGTTTATTTGCATAGAATCAAATAAGTTACTCCGATTTTTTTAGTTGGGATGATCAGACAAAGCAAGCAATTAATTTTAATCAGATGGATGGGAAACGGGGAAGGGGGGGGAGGGGTTCTGCTATATTGATTCCTGTGATTAAGACTTGTAATTCGGCTGTTACTCAGCTTAGTCCACTCCACACCGAGGCTGATAAAACATAAGTGACGACTGAGAAAAGAATTTCATAAATCCTCTAAATTGTTTTCAGCTGTCTGCAATCACTTTGTGATCCTAAGTGCAATGTGAATTATTCAGCCATTGTTAAAGATGAGTTATGCAAGAAGAGAATAAACAAAACACAAAAGTAAAATTACCTGATCCAAAATGGAAAATATTTGATGTTTTAATCAGGCAGTCAAGTTTTCGGAATACTATGGTTACGGCTGTACTGGCAGGGCTAGGGTGTTTTAAAGAAGCATGGTCTGCTCTACATTTTTTATTTTTTTTTGCAAAAGAAAAAAAATAAAACCATAGCACCTGAGGGTAAAGTCATTTCTATCCTCTTTAAATAAAAGCAAAATAAACAAAGCCAGTTTGGGGTTTTTTGGAAAACATTTTAGTGTAGTTATAAAGTGCAGATACTGCTTTTGTCATTTGAGAACACTCTTAAAAGTGGGCAGTTGGTTTCAGAATGTTTAATGTTTCTTTGTTTGTAGTTTAAATACTGAGACTATGAATACTAGGGTGAGAAATATGTGTGAGTACATTTACTGAATGAACTGATGAGCAGCATGACTGTAGTTTCCGAAGGAATAATTACTTTTAGACAAGAGCGAATCTGAAGAAAAATTATGGAAAGTAAATAAAAAAAAGATGTCAAAACAGTAAAAAAAAAAAAATCAAGCACTTAAAGCAACATTGTGTAATCTTTTACTGAAAAATATCTTAAAATTATTTTTTTTATAAAATATTATAAAATTGCTTTTATATTTGAGCCATTAGGACTAAAACATTGTATGATGTCACAGATGTGACATCAAGCATTTTTATGTTAAATGGGTCTGACCTAGCAAAGAATGGAAGTGTCATATTTAAGATAGATTTTGCGACTACCCAAAAGTGACCAGCATCCAGTTGAACTCAGACACCAATGGCAACTCAAAGTAGGGTGAAACAGGTAAAAAAAAAAAAAAAAACTTGTTAAAGGTACAGTACAGGCCAAAAGTTTTCTTTATCTTCATGACTATGAAAATTGAAGATTCACACTGAAGCCATCAAAACTATGAATTAGCACATGTGGAATTATATACTTAAGAAAAAAGTGTGAAACAACAAAAAATGTGTCTTATATTCTAGGTTCTTCAAAGGAGCCACCTATTGCTTTGATTACTGCTTCACACACTCTTGGCATTGTCTTGATGAGCTTCAAGAGGTAGTTACCTGAAATGGTCTTCAACAGTCTTGAGGGAGTTCCCCCAGATGCTTAGCACTTCTTAGCCGTTTTGCCTTCACTCCGCAGTCCAGCTCACCCCAAACCATCTCGACTGGGTTCAGGTCCGGTGATTTTGGAGCCCAGGTCATCTGGCGCAGCACCCCATCACTCTCCTTCTTTGTCAAATCACCCTTACACAGCCTGGAGGTGTGTTTGGGGTCATTGTCCTGTTGAAAAATAATTGATGGTCCAACTAAAAGCAAACCGGATGGAATAGCATGCTGCTGCAAGATGCAGTGGTAGCCATGCTGGTTCAGTATGCCAATTTTGAATAAATCCCCAACAGTGTCACCAGGAAAGCACCTCCACACCATCACACCTCCTCCTTCATGCTTTACGGTGGGAACCAGCCATGTAGAGTCCTTCCGTTCATCTTTTCTATGTCACACAAAGACACGATGACTGGAACAAATCATCTCAAATTTGGACTCATTAGACCAAAGCACAGATTTGCACTGGTCTAATATCCATTACTTGTGTTCTTTAGCCCAAGAAAGTCTCTTCTGCTTGTTGCCTGTCCTTAGCAGTGGTTTCCTAGCAGCTGTTTTACCATGAAGGCCTGATTCACACAGTCTCCTCTTAACAGTTTTTCTAGAGTTTTGTCTGCTGCTAGAACTCTGTGTGGCATTGACCTGGTCTCTAATCTGAGCTGCTGCTAACCTGCGATTTCTGATGCTGGTGATTTGGATGAACTTATCCTCCGCAGCAAAGGTGACGCTTGTTCTTCCTTTCCTGGGGCGGCCTTCATGTGAGCTAGTTTCTTTGTAGCAATTGATCATTTTTGCTACTGCAATTGGGGACACTTTTGCCAATTTTTCGGACTGACTGACCTTCATTTCTTAAAGTAATGATGGCCCCATGTTACTTTACTTTACTTAGCTGCTTTTTTTCTTGCCATAATACAAATTCTAACAGTCTATTCAGTAGGACTATCAGCTGTGTATCCACCTGACTTCTGCACAACCCAACTAATGGTCCCAACCCCATTTATAAACCTGACAGGGGACACCTGTTTGGTAAAGGAGACCACTTTCAAGAAACTAGAATATGAGACATATTTTAATTCATAGTTTTTATGCCTTCAGTGTGAATCTACAATTTTCATAGTCATGAAAATAAAGAACACTCTTTGAATGAGAAGGTGTGTCCAAACCTTTGGTCTTCACTGTATATTGGAGGATGTTCTTTTTCCAGGTGGATCATCAAAATAAGTGGTCCACATAATTGTCAGTCATTCTGGAGATATGTCTACGTAATGCCGTCCTACATACTCGTCCCCATTTTCACTTATCGGTGGTGAGTCTGACATAGTGGAAAAATGTTAAACCTTTCATCCTGTTTTATAGTCCTTTACTATATTTACATTGGAAAATGTTATTTAAAGTATTTGTTCACTGTGATCGCTTCTCAGGATAGAATCGCGTAGAGAAAGCTTGAAGGTTTAAGCACAATAGCTTTCATTACAACGTCAAACTTCACTTTTCCTACCGAGCAATAATTGGTTGAAAAGACTTTCAAAAGACGACAGGATTTTGTACAGAATAAATCTAAATTGATAGTCCAGATTTAATGTTTAAATAAACAAATCTATATTTCAAGCCTTTCTGTTTTTTGTTTTTTAACAATGGTAATTATTAGTGTGCATTTTTAGGAAATAAAGTGCCCCAAGGATTAAGCTCCCAAATGTGGGGAGAAGAATAATGCCACAACAATAAACCCAATAATCCATCTGACATTTGTGTTTGCAGCTTCCATGTCTAGACAGCATCAGGAGCTTACTTTGTGAGTTGGGCTGCTGGCATGGTTTGTGATTTTTAAAACTAGTAAAGAAAGCGAAGAGAACAAAAATGGTACACATGTGAAGCCAGCATTATTATAGCTTTAAGTTTGCTCCAATTTCTCAAAGAAATTAGGATTGATGAGTCAAAGAAAAAAATTAATAAACAGCCACACAATAGAGGCCTGATTTTCTTGTTTCCTCAATTGCTTTCTTTTCAATCAACCAAGGAGGTATGTCAACAAAATGTTTTAAAGAGTTTTACAACAGAAATAAAAGATGATTTACGCATACTTTTTTAATTATTAAATTCAATCAAACCCCTATTAAAATATTGTCTGTTTAGCTTGCATTTTTATTAAGTGGTATAAAAGGGCTTAAGATATCTTTCTCTTTACATTTTTGAGCATTATTGGTCATCCTGAAAGCAGAAGATTCCATTAAGTAAAGCAAATACAGGGTTTTGTAACTGCTGACTTTAATGCAAGTTGTAAATGACAATTCACTAATGAAAACGTGTACCCCTCTTTACTTGCAACTGCTTAAGACAACAAGATTTTAATTTTGCTGTTTAAAGCCTGAGAGACCCCTCACATGACGATGAGAAATTGTTGATTTAAAAGGTTTGGGTCTAGAGTTTGTGGTGTACAACCACACTACAAGCACAACACACCACATATGAACAGATTTCACTCAGGAACATTCACATTTCCACCGTGTTTTCTGGCTTGCCATGGCAGCTTTGTCCTCTACAGGTTGGATTCCCCTCTGTGTTTCTATCACCTTCCTTTTCTGAATGGCTAAACTTCACAATCAACAGACAGTGTGTTCTACATGCTAACTCTAAGTTGAGGCTGAAGTGATCCTGAGGTCCTTTCAAGCATTCTGCATCATGCTTAACACACCACACTCAGTGGGAATATCTCATGAGATTATCTTTAGAGACATCACAATAATCTGGGAAGTGTTAAAGTGGAAATTAAGTGGTCAACAAAACTAATTTAATTTACGAGATTTTGTCTTACAATGATTAATCATTATATTACAAAAGTGAAAAATATTAACGTATTTAAAAAACTGTCGTGTTGACTATAATTTTTCGGGAAGAGGCACTGCAATGTTGTAGTACTATAAGCGGTGATGCCACAGGGTCAATTGGCTCTGTAGCTGCCAGTTAAATACATTGTAAATACTAGCTCTACCTCAAAACTGTAAAACACTTAAGAGATTTGTTTTGATGGAAGAAGCTGAAAGGACACTTGAGCGTCTAAATCCCATTATTTATGCTTAAGAACCCTCGGCATGTGACTTGAGCCATGTGAAGGACAAGCGGAAATTGGAGCAGGATTAAGATTATGTAGAGCAGAAGGATTTTGAGTCTGGCAAGCTAGAAAGCGGGCCATCAGACAGCCGACTAAAGCGTGCTCCGAGTGTTGTTAATTTCACAGCCACCTCCAAAACGGCTGCCTCTAAATGTGCAAACATCATTAATGCACAACTCGCAGCTCAGTATGTGGTATAAATCAGTCCCCTGACAGTAGAAGGACTCCATCATCGTGGCGATTGGTCAACAGTTGGCGTTGCCAAACTGCATCACGAATACGTGTACCAGTGTCAGATTATCCTACCGTATCATTTCCAGATAGCAATATGTATCTGCAACCTGAGATAGATATTAGTCTATGCATGTGCATTGCCACAAAATCAGGTGGTCGGTTAGCTGGGATAGAAAGAGCCCTGGCTCAACAGCAGCTTCTCTTCTTACTACATCTCGTCTAACACAGCAAATGGGCTCAAAAGTATCATCAATGGAATTTAGATGCTGTTGTTTCTTTTCAGCTTTGTCTTCCATCATGCCAAATGTCTTAAGTGTTTTATGATTGTGAGGTATTGCTGGTATTACCAATTTGTTTAACAGAGCCAACCAATCCCGTAACGTCATCACTTACTGCAACATGGTGGTGCTCTTGCCGACAAATTATAAACGCTACTACTTATTTAAAAATATTTTTTCTTGTTGTAATATAATTATTGGTAAAAATAAGACAGAATCTCGTAAATTAATATAGTTTGGTTGGCAGTTTCATTTAAACTTCCATTTGATATCTTAACTGGGCGTTTGTTAAATCAGCAAGGAAATCCAAAAGACTTCCAGCAGAACATAACAGCGAGAAGATTAAATGCAAAAACATCGCCATCCCATAAATTTCTGGAGTCTCTGAAAAACTCAAGAGGATTTTCTCCAAACACAAAATCCCAGTACATTTCAAACAACAAGAAAGGTAAAGTTCAGGTAAAGAGTCAGGTGAAAAGGCAGCATTATTTTCTTGTTGTGTAGTTAAATCTGTTTAAATATAGCTGTCATGTAAAAGCCTCAGAGGTTTGTTATGAGTATATCAATGAAATAAACAGAATAATGGAGAGAAAGGAAAACAGTTAACAGCTAAAGGAAAAAGTTATGGAGAAGCATGGTTAGTTTATAAAACACTTTCCAAATCTTTGGACTTTCCACAGAGGACTGTTCAATCCATCATCTGAAAATGAAAAGAGTGCGGCATAACTGAAAGCCTACCATGCCTTGGCAGTTAATCTGGACTGACAGTTCAGGCAAGTACAGCATCAATCACAGAATCTGCCAAGAGGCCAGTGTTAACTCTGGTGGAGCTGCAGAGATCCAGAGCTGAGGAGAAATAGTATTTCAACAAGACTATTGTCAGTGATGCTCCCCATTACTCTGGCCTCTATAGAAGCGTGGCAAGATTGAAGAACTCTGGGTCCTCCCTGTATTTCACCACAAACCATGTAGAAAACAAAGGAAAAATGGGGGAAATATGTACTAATCAGAATACATTTTGGGGGAAAAAATAGATTTTCCAACAGATAAATGATGGTTGCTTAACGCTTTTGGGAGCTTTAAATTAGTTAAGACATAGGAATTTGAAAAGTTTAACATTAATTCGTGTTAGGGCTGTACACGATAGAGTAGAAAAAAATCAAAGGTTAAAACTACATTTGAGACGTATTGTATAGTCTACAAGTTTTTGAAACAAATATCAAATAATGTGAACACATCATGAGGAATGAGCCCATAGATTAGTGCATACTCGGCACCAACAGAGAAATGTGTTCTTTTACTGGGGGTGGAAAGAAAAAGAAAATCGTTTCTCCCTGCCGGGCTATTTCATACTTCACAATAACTCAGACACAGAACTCTTGGGAAGCCTCATATGTCCCTCTGTATGTAGTGTTTGTAAATAATAGCTATCAGACACCGCCAAGAAAAAATGTTCTATCCAGATCTGTCAAGAGCAAGCAGCCACTACTCCCAAACAAGGGAGGCATAAAATGAATGATGTCATTTCATACCTCCAACCATGGTAGGGAGAACAGATTACTCTTTTCTTGGGGCATATATGTAGGCCTTTTGTACACATATCTTTAGTAGCTGTAGAGAGATCCAGGAAGTTTTTTTGGAAACCCTCTGTGAATGTGAGGTACATATAGGAACATAGTGACTACAGGGATTTTCTTACAAGGCAGCAGTTCATACTATATGTAAAGTTGCATTGATCAACATTCTGCAGTCAGAAAAGACAACTAACTGATTTGCATGTTTCCATTCAGGCCTTGTAATCTGTCGGGAGATTATTTGCATTAGATATGATGTCCACGTATATACCTAAAAGATTATCAGCATCAGGATATTAAGTAATACTCTGCACAAGTTCAAACACACATTCCAGATGTTGATTATATCAACAATTATTTTCCTATCTGATAGAATAATCCAAGTAAACAAAAGGGAGAGACTGCCTGAATAATACATAGCAATGTGATGTTCCCTCTTAGAGAGCCAGAAGGCCCTAGTAGTTTGTTAAATTAAAATTTGTGCACAAGGTTATAAGAATAAAATTCCAGTAGGACAATAGTGTTGCTTAAGTTTTGAAATTATGTATGAACCTTTGAGAACGTCTTTTTTTTTTCCAAACAAAAGCATCAGCCCTTGACCCTAGTGTTGGAGCATTTTCATCCTAAGGAGCTCATCTATGCCTCGAACGGCTCCCATCAAGCTGGGTTGGAAGTGCCCCTGGTGTGCTGAGCAAAGCTAAACACAGGAGGCTACAGTAACAACAACCCACTCTGTAATAACTGGCACAAGAATAGAACACAGAGGCTGCTCAAGTGAGGGCCAAGAAGCATAAGCCCACATTCTTTTTCAGCCAAGTTACTAAAAATGCAGGAGTCAATACAACAGTTTTGAAATGCATATGTCAAAAAAAGGAAAAGAAATTCTATTGAAAATATTTTTGATACTCTGTAGTAGGAGAATCAAAAGATAAATATATTTAATGTCAGAGTATTTCTAAGGTACCCTTTAATGGTACAAGTTTGCACCTATTTTTGCCTTCAGAAATGCTTTTAATGCTCTGGCATATAATGAGCCAGGTGTTAAAAAAATCCAAGACAATTCAGGTTTAGCGTTGTATATTTTTTAGATGTATCTCCGCTTCAACAGATGTCAAATTATCTGATCATTAGTAGTAATCTGGAGAACTTGACCCCTTACTGAAGAAGTAATTAGCCATTTAACTACGATGTGTATAAGCAGATAACTGGACCTCGAAATCTGAAGCCGAGGAATATTTCTCTAAGATCTTGATTTATATTGACATGATTCCATCACAAAATTGCATTTGGAAAAATTAATCAAAACTGTGCAAAGACATGTTTATTGCTCTTACAGTACCTGCCATAGGACAGCAGACAAACTAGCACTTAATTCCAGCATATTTAGATTGATGCTTTAAGCTGACATGTAAATGTGAATTTTCTTAATTTACATTTTAAGAAAACTACAAATATCACATACAGTATCGACATGCTTGAAAGTCATTGTCTAAACAATTGTTGTGAACATAAATAGGCCATTGTGTTTAGGTTGTAACTTTGGTTTTTTGTAGTATCTGTCATTCACAGCATACCGTACTGGTTTATTATTTGTTTTGATTTTTTTTCCATTCAAAATCTGAATTTTTTTCTCCATTCAATATCAGAATTATAAATTAAAATCAGAATAATAAATGAAATGAATTTACTGGATTTTGATGAATGTATCATCAACATATCTAAATCAGTGGCTTGGTGGTGTTCCTCTGGAGGTGCCCAAAGCTCTCTTTTCAATTGCTTCCATGTAAAGATTGGCTACAGTATGTGATCTCCAGTGTGGCCTATTGTAGGTGACACTGGACACCTAAACCATAACAAGGCTTTTGTTGGGCTGCTCTATAAAGCCTCGAACTCAACGCTACTCTAGACATTTTGAATTGAGAAAGCTTTCTGGATGGGAAGCAAAACACCTTCGAACTTGGAAAACAAAGTCCAGTGGTGTGTTTCTAACTTTTTTTTGGAGAGACTCTGGCTTTCATTTCTACAGTCCAATCAATATTCTTCCCAAACTTTATTTTGTAAAATGTATTTTATAGGATATGAAAGGAACTAAAATTGTTATTACATGCTTACTTTTCACCCTAAATTCTTTATAACTTTCTGGTTATTTACTAAGTACAACTTACACAAAGATACTTCTCTATCAAAATAAACCATCATCACAGATTAAAGAATATTCAAGACAGGAGTGTAACTTAATACAACAGTGCAGCTGCTGCCAAAAGATACCCTCATTGTGTGGCCTTATGTTTGTCCTAAAGTGAGTCACACCACCAGCAGCGTTTGCTGCTTGAAACCATGATGTGTGACGAGCCATCTGCACCAAAAAAAATCAATAAGCCAAAAATACAGAAGACAGATGTTATCCTCTGTTGGACAATATGTCTCTTTTTTCTCATGCATGCATGTATCGGATTCTTTAAGAAAATCTTTTTTGCCCAAATATATATAAACTCAAGAATTGGATTTGGATAACCTCCTTACAGTGGACTGACAAGTTGCAATGAAAAAATTTAAAAACAGCTAAGTTTCCAAATAAATGTATGTTGGAAAATTGTAAAGGGGAAATAAAGCGTAAATTGCATAAAATAGTAAACATGAATATGTTTAAGTACGGAGCAAATTTTTGTAGTTGCTACTAACTATTAGAATTTGTAAAGTTGATTTGGTGACACCGATTAGGAAAACAAAATCTTGTTATGCTTCTGTAAGGCTCACCTTCTGAAGGACATAGCGACCAATTTTCTTCTCTTTGCACTGTGAAACTTAACATTAAGTTTTAAAAAAAAGCATCAATTTAACTTAAATTCATCAACTTATCATCAACTTATTGTTAATACCCATCTTGAATAAGCTCATTTAGCTCTTGGATAAAAAAAATAAACCTTTAATAAACCAAAAATATATGACAATCAATCTGACCTTATTGGCTTATCTTTATATAGTCGGTGTGGCCAAACAACAAATTTAAAGAGTTTGCTCTTAAAATTAGTGAGATCCATTCAATGTTGCACAATTTTGGCTTACAGACAGTTTGATGTGTAAATCATTTCTGTTAAACCTGCAAAACTACAGTGATCAGAGTTCTTCAGATTGCAATGTTTCTAATGATGCATTCCATTTAATCCAAACAAGAAGCTCTCCTGAAGTAAGTTAGCTGAGCTCTAAAACTGGTTCGCTAAAGAGAGGTCAAGACTTCATATAATTATTTTATGTTTTCTCCCCGTTTTTTTCTTTTTATAGAAGATACATTTTGACTGGTGATCTGTTAAGTTGTGACACTTTCTGGAGGCATCGGCTGAAAATGACAACTGATGTTCTTTTGGCCCTCTCTTTCAGAAACACTGGTCCTCTGCCAGACAGAGCTATTGTCTGAGCCTTTACTACAACCAACTTTATGTGCAAACATTCATTTGAAAACTAGATCAGTGTTGGATGAAGTCATGTATGAATCCTTTAATGGAGCCCATACTACTAAGTTTTGCATTGTTTTAACATTAAAAGTAATCCTTTATAAGTTCTTCTGTTTCTTTCTTTCTTAAGTAGATGCTCTTTCTATGGAAAAAACCCTTCAATCAATTGTGACAAAGCTCACACAGTCCAGTCATCAGCAAAAACTTGACTGAACTGAACTTGACTGCATCCTTTGATAACTATGACTAATTTTGAAGAAAAAAATTATATATATATATATATATATATATATATACATACATATATATATATATATATAAAACTTTGGACATGTATGATTGGATTTATTTGACTTTAAGGTGCCTTGAGACATGCTATATTTCTATATTAAGAAAATAAATTAAATTGAAATATAGAGTGCACATACATACACTGTAGATTAAGTTTCTGTCTAAATTACTGCTACCACCTCTACCTACTTATTCTACTTGCTTATTTCACTGTATGAAAAGCTGTACTAAACAACATTTCACTTTGTATGCACTCTGTGTATACTATGTTTGAAAAGCTGTAGTAATCACAGTTTTGTTTTGTATATATTCTGTGTATACAAAATGACAATAAAAGTTGTCTAAGTAAGTTCTATATTATAGATAACATGAGTTTCAATGACAGTGTCTCATGCTCGAACCCTAACCCTTAAATTTTATAATCGTGGCTTGATGGAAATAAAATCAAACCTTCATTGTATCTCATTTAGGGATATGAAGGTGCATTTCTGCCCCATGAAAATAGAATTGACCATGTCACCTATAAGGTCCAATGGTTAGAGAAGAAAATGCTTGTGCTTTACTTTTGAAAAGT
This sequence comes from Cyprinodon variegatus, assembly GCF_000732505.1. NCBI lineage: Eukaryota > Metazoa > Chordata > Actinopteri > Cyprinodontiformes > Cyprinodontidae > Cyprinodon > Cyprinodon variegatus. The sequence continues at coordinate 1,516,910 of NW_015150539.1, read as the reverse complement.
AAGTTCTTATTAAACAGGTAATTGATATATCAAAAAAGTATTTGCTGTACTTTTTTTTGCTATACTGCAGCATTATTTTGGTTTGCTGCATCTGAGGGATTTAGCAACACATTTGAGTTTATCCAATGAAGACCCAACATAATCATGATACTTATACTGTACCTTAAAAGTTGTTTAAGTAGTGGTAAAATATTGTGAATATTTCAGAGAATAAGAAAGAAAAACGCATTAAAAAAAAGTAAAACCCACTTGAGTTAAGAATAGCAAAACAAAATAACTAGTACTACTGGTAAAAAAAAATGATTAGAAGTGCTGCTAAAGCAAAACAGAAAAGGTCAACAGAAAAAGTAATATGAATTGTACTTAAAAAATTATTAGAAATCAAGAATAAGTAATACAGAAAATGAAATTATTATCTAATTTCTAAACTGTCTCCAAAACGGTTATTATTTTTGCATCTATTTACCATAAATGAAGGGAAGCAATACTAGATCCGCACATCAATTCATAGTCTGCAGTTTGTCTGGCTTTTTTTATAATGAAAGCCCCTCGTAACCCCAAGAGATCCAGGGCTTTACACAGATACATCCCCACAGTTTATGGAACTAGTACGGTATATAATAAACTTGACACCCACAGGGGTGAGAAAAGGTTGGGGACCACTGTCCACCGAACATTAAAGGTTTGAAGACCTGGCTGTAATTCAGATGAATACAACTCAGTCATTTGATAAATGCCCTGTCTCACCCACTTCTTTCACACAGAAGGGAACATTCATTTCTGCTACATGATTTCCCCTTCTCAACACCGGTCTTTAAAAAATAGGTGCTACTTTTAAAGACAAACACACACTTACTCACAGCTCCATGAGGCTGTGTGCCTGAAGGAATTGATATTAGATGCTATCGCTGTTAGTCCTTGGCTCTACAGTGGTAGATGAAAGCTTTCACTTGGTTTGAGTGAGGATGTCAACCAGCATTTATTTTTGACTAAAGTAAGTTTTGTCTGCACCCTGCTTCAAGTTAAACTTCTTACAAATGGAAAAATAAAACTAGTACAACACAAATATGCTCAGTTAAATGTATCCCCCATAAGAGGATTTGCATTTATTTAATGAGAAAAACAGATAAGATCTAGTAACTACAATACATAAAGTTAATGGAAACTAAACACAACCTTGACTCAAAGTAACCTTTTTACCTATGATTAGTGTATGTAAATATTTTATAATCTTGTCCATTTGGTTAAGTAACAAGATGAAGCTCTATTTTAATAAACTACCCAACTACTCTATAAAAAACAAAAGACTTCATTCTTTTGTTTTTAGTGTTTAAGAAATCATAAAATATGGTGTTCAGAAAACTGCTTATATATATATTTAACAAAATAGTAATTAACAGACATGCTGAATTTAATTAGTTAACTATGTGGGGTCTTGTAAAAAAGACTCAGCTTTCTCACTGCTGTTGTTTGAAAATGGCCGAGGGTCGTACGAGAAAAAGAGTCTACGAAGTGTTTGAGAAGAAAAGAAAGGCCTCAGAAGAGTCGGATATATCCCGAAATGCTTCAGGTGAAATGAAATTTCGTTTTTTACAGCTCTGATAACATTTCCATTTCTTAAGTGCAACAGCGATCAAATGTAAATTTTGGATTGGTGTTATCAGTGTGATGCAGAGTCACTGATATTATTAAGAGTTTTAACAACAGTTCAGCTGTCAAGTATAGTGAAGTCATATGCTCTCCTTGTTGTTGAGAAAGCTCTAAATCATGTCACAGAATCTTCATCACACTGACAGCACCAAACCAAAACACTGCAAAATTGCACCATGTATATTTAATGCTCTGAACTTCCATATCAATGCATTTCTTTGCACCCTGTTTTTTCTCCCACACATTTTACAATTGATCACTGCTGCAGTTTAAGAAATGGAAATGTCATTTCAAGCTGTAAGAAAAAAATTTAGTTTTGTATGAACTCTGTATGAATGGCTGAGGAGCTACATGAATGACAAATTCAAACCAAAGAAGTGCAGTTGTACTGTATATATTGTATGTATTGATTATTTAAATAGGAAAAAAAGATTTTTTTTAAAGTGATATTTTTCCTTTTAAAAAAAATTTAAGCACAAAAATGAAAAATATGTATATATTTATCAAAACCCAAGGTTTTGATTTCAAAACGAATACACATAAAAATCAAATATTGTTGTAGTTAATGAAATAATGAATAAGCCCTTTTTTATAACACCCACCTGTCCCATAAAGTGGTCAGGATTTTAGTTATGACTGATCAGTTTCACTTTAGAAACAAAACTTATTTATTTTCAGCATATATGCTACAATGCAGGGGATTTTTTTGGTCATTTTGTTTGTTTGTTTTTTCAGGAAATATTGCAAACCTTTAATGATGTATGACAGGGAAGCTGTGCGACTAACTGCTGAGAAAGCAGTCAGCTTAATGAGCTGTCTGAGTGTGGATGCAATGATTGTGGTGTGACAGAACTTGGAACTTAATGCTTAACAGCAGAGTTGGTTGTCATTACCAATAATCAGCTTAAATCTGACATGAATGAATCAATGAAAACACTGTTTATTCCTGCCGGTCTGCACTCCAGCTGCAAGTAAATACCTTTAAGAACGACAGATGAGTTAAACAACTACAATAGAAAAATTCTTTATCATTCTGGAATCACTCTAGCTGTTTTGGCAGCTAACAACCTTTTTCCTCAGGCAACATTGTTGGTATTGTATTGCAAAATCTGTATCCCCATGCCTTGATGCATCTCTATGCATCTAACTTACTTTTTTTTTTTTTTTTTCAAATTTGCATTTTTTTTCTCAAAAATCAACAGATTTTCTTTTGAACCCTTTATCCTCTCCAAACCCACCCGATTGCCAGCGACCTTTTTTTTTTTATAGCGTTAACAACTAATAACTCAGAATGCATTAAAATAACAATGGTAAAATTTTTACCAATATGGAGATATTACACATCGTTGAAAAGCCTAGATTCTCCACAATTTTATTTTATGGACACAACAAGCACCAAAGCACAATTACCGTAATATAGATATAGCAGCATGTCAAAATCTAAACATTACAAATCAGCCACAACATACATTTGAAGGTGTCCAGAAGCCGTTTATAATCAATTCGTCCATAGGGATCCACAGATTAAAAGTAATCAAGAGTATTCAAAATACAAATATTCCATGATGAGAAAATGGCCACATAACGTCCGGTTTTTGACATCATAATGTTAGCTGGTCATAACTAATGCTTAGCATCTTGCTAATAAGACTTATTTCCTCGGTTGTTAGCCCATGATGTTTGGTATGTTTCCTTACATCGTCTTCTTACCTACAAGACAAAGCTGTCTGCATCATTGTATGAGTCCATTTGAGGCAGGCACAGCCGATGATGTCCCACAAGTGCTCCTCACCTTTTAGCCAATGACGCACCGAGTAGAAGAACGATATTACGCCTCATAGAGTCCTGCTGTTATTGGTTAAGACCATGTGGGCTGCTTAGCTTTGTAGCCAAGGAAATAAGGTTTCAAACAAGGGTAGACATGGCTGGGTTGTATATAGCAGAGCTGTGTTACTGGCCTGCATAAGAGTGAAATACTTGATAAATAAAATGGGCTTGATAAATGCATGCAGTTCTAAAGCTGAATAATGACAACACACCGATATTTTTGAAGCCTAAAGCTGAAATAAAAATACAGCTCAGAAAAGGCACTGGGGCTTATTTTATCTTGAAAAGCAGCAGTTTCACTATCTTTTTAATAGATTTGTATGTTATTTTAAATTTTAAACATATTACATTTTGTTATATACACTGAATCTGAAAAAAGTGGAAAAATACTTGCTTTATAAATGTTTTTTGGCCATCAAAATGCTTCAGTCTTATGGGTCAGATAGTTGAGTAAAAGCATTTGTCACAATCTGGCACAATCTAGCACATTTGGAGAATTTTGGAGATGCTGTTGACACCAAAAGTTAAAAGCTCCACAGCTCCGGAACTGTTGTTGCTAGAGGTCTGAAAGTTTCTGCATTTGTGGTTGACATGATGTAGAACAAATGTAATACAATGAGACATGGCTATTCTCAAACATGTCATTACTCAAAAAAGACCTATTATTTTTGAGAATAAAAAAAACTACTTTGAGTCATGTTTGAACAGATGCAGCTTAGGCTGTGTTTTACTGTGTCTTACCAATTTTCAGAAACTAGAAGGTGTTAGCTTTCAAATTCTGTATCACACATATAATGTGGGCTTACAGTTCCTCAGTTATTTGCTTTTCCGTTTAGGTATCCCAAATAAGCAGGGATTACTTCAAATGAGATGGGTGTGTGGGTGGCTTTGAAAATCAAAATTTCAAGCCAAGGCTGTTATTGGAATTCAGGACAATACCTTATTGGCCTAAAATTAAAACATATGTATATTTTGTAGGCAAAGATTAATGTCAATGTAATAACAAGAAACAGCCACTTGCCCTAATATATGAAGAAAATGAACAAACGTTCTTCTATAAGAAATTCATTAGAAAAATACTCAGAGTGAAAGAAACACCTTTTTTCGTTACATCATAATCTTAGAGGCATTAATGCTGATACAGGCAATTTAATTATTTAATTTTTCAACTTAGCTTATTACCTTTTTAATTTTACTTTTTCAACTTTTTCGGTTAGCCTTTTACCTTTTTTAATTCAATTTACAGTAGGAAATATATCATTTAAGTGCTAATCTAATTGGTCAAATGTCAAAACAACAGGTACAGCAAAGTAGCCGTATCTCTGCTTAATGGCTGGATATAAATGTTATGCTTCTAGAACTCACTAAGGGATGGGGGGGACTCCATTTGTAAGGGGTATGCAATGATCAAAAATGGTAAGGGTAAGGGTTAACATGTAGATTTCTTTTTTTTGGCTTCAATGTTATGTCCCTGTTTTGGTGTGGAGGGCAGGATCAGATGATGGAGGGGTGGAATCAGCAGCTGAGCAACCTATTGTCAGCTGTTGCATTCGGTGACGGTTGGAACTGGAAGAATAATAGATTTCACAAATAGGAGCCACTTACAAAAACACAAAAACACAAATCTCAGAGGATAAAATATGATCTTGACAGATTTCCACACACTGCAAAAACGATCTAGAAATAAGTAACATTTTCTTAAATTAAGTGCATTCACTCTGAATTTGAGTAGGTAAACAAGATAGTTTGCCAATGGAATGAGTATTTTTACTCTTAAAATAAGATAATTAGATAATATGCACTTGAAGTAAGACATTGCAAATGTGTTTTCATATTTTAAGTGTAAATTGCCTTGTTAAATTGGCAAAATGTATTTTTTACCTCCTAAATTCGAGAACAAATGCACTTATTTTAAGAAAAAAATGACTTATCAAGATTTAGATTTTTTGCAGTGCAGCATTTTAAGTCTGTGTTACAATTTTCCTATGCATGAATCTTGAAGTGGATGAACTACCAGACTGAGTAAGGATGCCTCGCTGCAGAAAGAGCTAGACCCAACCACCAACAGTCTCTTCCCAGCTCCTGTGCACTATACTGTATATATATATATATATATATATATATATATATATATATATATATATATATATATATATATATATATATATATATATATATACCTAATTCTTCATTGGTTAATATTGTTAAAACATAATAATAAACTTTTTGTTTACCCAATCAAGATTTATGACCAGTTCTCTAAAACTGACAAATATATTGTTTACCATTGCAATATATATTTTTGACATGTAAATGTATTGAATAATATTAACCACTTTACCCCAAAATAAAAGTTTCTACAAATAAATGAAAATAGAAAAGAACTACTGAATGTTTTAGAAAGAAAGAAAAGAAAACAGAAAGACATCAGTAAAAAATTAATTTGAACTACTAAGAAATATTTTTGGCATATTGTTCATACAGTTCATACACATTTTAACACAGTCAAAACCTATAAAGTGTTTTCTTTACATGATTCTGCTCGGCCAAATTTAAAATTTCAATTGTTCTTTTACCCCAAGTCATTAGCAGATTGATGGCAAGTTTTTGTATAGTTTATTTTTATGCCATATTTTATGCCACACATCTTTGTTTTGCTTGTACAAGTGAATCATGATCCCCGTTGGAAAGAGCAAAAAGATGTTTAGGATGAATTCTGTCAATCCTGAGGCATATTGAACTTTGGCCTAGTTGCAATACATTATGGAGATTTTTTTTCCTCTAACAGCAATATATTAGCTGATCTCATTGTAATACAACTGTTCTACTGTTAAAGAATTCTGTCATACTGTTTTTTTTTTTATACATTATTTTTTTTATCGCAGGATATTCTAAGTCCTGGTTTTGCAATTATCATTTTGTTTGTTTTTGTTTGCCTATATATTTTAATCTATTAAAGCAATGCTCTTTAATGAATCTTTATATCATAATTAAAAATGATATAAAGATCATAAACCAAGATTTCAAGGAATATCTGGTCAAGAAGCAGCAGTCAGTGAACCACAGTTGTTGCTACAAAGTTTTAAAAAATCTTTCTAGTCAAATTTCACTTCAAAAAAGTGTTCCAGACTGCAAACCAATTAAAGAAGCTTGTAATCCAATTAGGGGCTTTTGAAAGGATTATAAAGGAAGAAAAACCATCATGTTCCAGAAGCGAAGTGATGGCAACAGAAAACGTCCCCATGAAGACAACAGGCTTGCTCCACATTATGGCAATGCTGTTAATAAAATTTCAAAAAGACTAAATGGGTCGTGATCTTATCACATTAAGGGAACATGTAAACTTCATATCTCTTCACAAATTGATAACATTCATCTCATGTACTGTAAAGATGTGTGAAAAGTTGTAAATTAATTTAGAACTTTACGAAGTCCAGTGTTGAAATATGATAGTTCAATATTGGACTTAGTTATTTCATTAATGTATCTGTACTATACCCTAAGCAGATTAAAGACTTAGGTTTATTTTGTCACTGCGCATAATCAGGAATATATTGTTAGGTAAACAAAATCTACAAAGCTGAGAAACATGCCCATTAAAGAGGTAAGAAAATTGCAGTAAAGACCCGCACCTATCAGTTCCTTTTTTCTGTAACCCTTTAAATCCTACAGAATATGGTTGTCAGGAGGCAGATTGGGTTGGAAAAAAAAGCTTCTTCGTCACAAATCACAAGCGTAGATGTAAAGTTTGTTCAACACTCTTTGAATTTCCATGGTGACCATAAGACTGGGTCATGATCTGGGATGAAATCAAGAAAGGAAATGTAGGGAAGCGCTTAATGAGCACTAATAATAGCAGAACATTTGTAATGCTGCGGACATACTTCTCTTCCAAAGGTCATGGTTAAAGGGTAAGGCATCATTAACTGGTTAAAATTGTAGTATAGATTAAATTCAATTTTAAATTTAAAATGGTTAATTTGGTCATTTTTTGAGGCAAAGAAAACAAAAGGCTTGTACTGAGGAGTTTTGCGTAACACACAAACCAGGTAAGTACAATAAAGTGAGTTTAGAGCTAAGAGGTCAAAGCAGGGAGGTTGGGAAAATCTGAACTTAACGGCACCATCAAGGCGCAAATTTGCAAACACCCAATAACTAATGGCAGCATAGGAGTCCTAACCAAGATGCTCATCAGGGGACAGCACAGGATTTACTGACAAGGAATTTGCGTATATATAACAACAGTTAAATCATCTAAATTCAAACAAGTGAGAAGCAAAATACAACCAGCTAAAGATCATGACACAATATTTGGTTTTAAGAAACACAAATAGTTAATTGTGCAACTTCAGAGAGGTCTTTACAAACAATTTTGCTCAGGAAAGCAGTATAGGGTTGCGTTTTTGGTGCGGGGAAATGGTTTAAATTATAACATGAAGTACATCTTTATTTTTTCCCTTGTGAATTACAACCTTTCTAAATTACTCTGAAAAACACTTCAGATGGAGCCTCAGCCCTATAGCAGTTTATTCTCCTCTCCATGTTCTAAAATAATAAAGAGAAAAAGTAGTGACTTCTACATTTGCTTGAACAGTGGATGCAAAAATAAACATATATGCTCCACCCTCAATTTTACAGAAGAAAATTCAATATCCTGTTGTCAGCAGAGCAGATACAAACAGTTAAAACATTAAAGAAAAAGGAAAACCTTATTTGAATCTGTTGCTCAACGCATTTTTAGACATCTAGATTGTTGTGCACTTTGAGCCACAATGAGTACATCACAAGTGTTATGCCAGTATGGATTTAAATAAAAATTTTCCAAGTTTCAAAATCCGTTCCCAGCTTTTCAGGTGACATTTAACTGAAAAGTAACCAAACCTAATACCGGTACTTTAATATGCATTTGGGTAACTGCAGCACTTTGCTCAATTCATATTTTCTTCTTAGTAATAAAAATTAATCGCAGTAATTTTATGAAGAAATCCTTATTTAACTTAAACTGAGGATGTTATGACTTAGTCCCATTGTCAAGGCAACTGCAAAAAAAAAGGAGACAGCTGACAGGTTGTCATCATCAAGGCACCACACTGGCAGGCACAAACACCTGGCATATAAGATCAACATTTTAGCAGTGGAGTAGAAAATGGGAAAATCTGTGGCTTTTCATGTAGCAGGCAATTTCCTCCCCCACTTTGTGCTACTGCTGTCAGGGTGAGAAGAAAATCTGATGCCAGACTCTCGGCAGCTTAGAGTGGCCAATTTGTTCTGGGAAAGCAAAGCAAAATTATGTCTGTAATAAAGAAAAATTGCAGCTAGTTGCATTAGTTTTATTTTCGATTCAGTTTATTCATATGGCACCAGTTCACGAAAACTGTCTTATCAAGGTACAAAAAACACAACGATTCAGTCAAATCAGAACAGACATATTTCAAACCAAGTAAGTACACAAAATTTATCCAAGTAATCAAACAATGAGGTAAAGTCTAGTTCACATTAGAATTGGTTAAAAAATAAATAAAACATTTTTTTTGTCTCCTTTACAGTTTGCATTGATGTACTGGCTTGCAGCTTTCACTGCCCTGGTAAAAACAATGGACAGTGTCTTGCTTTGTGCCGTTTACTCTTAAGCAATCCCAATACCAAGTATGCATGGAACAACAGTGGAAGGGGGAAACTGCCCTCTAACAGGAGGAAACCTCTGGCAGAACCTGGTTCAGTTTGAACAGAAACCTGCCATGACTGACAGGGAGTTAAAAAAGACAAAGCATACTGTTTACTGTTTAATGACTGTTTCTCCACTTTTTCCTTTGTCTAGATTTCCAAAAGAGTCTCATAAATTTAAATAAAGAAGAAACTACATTTAAATATAAGTATATATAATCTTTTTGAAGTAAATGTAAGTCTTTTTTTCATTACCTTTAATTTGAATGGTAGTTACAAAAAAAAAACAAAAAAAAAACATACAACTTAGATTGAAAACATGATTTACATCCAAACCTAACTGCAATGGATTAAAAAGAGAGTCAGAAAATTAAGATCTGAAGATAAAGTTGCCTTGAAAAGTGTTTCATATAAACACATATTGGATGGTTTTATTTGTCTCTTAAGGGTGTTTCTTTATGGCATTTCTGCATCTGACTTCTTGGTAGGTCACATCTCACAACAAAAATTGATTTACCTATCTTTGAGTACCTTTGAGCCTTAGGCCCTAACCTTAATCAATGGTAAAAGTGTGTGACCTCAAAAGACATCCCTTTCATTTCTCTTTAATTCGTGAAATTATTATTTCCTAGTATGTGTTAGAAACAGCAAGCCAAAGACTTTGTCATCAAGCTAAGAGCAAAAAAGCTTTAACCGATACAATGAAAGAAAAACATGGAAAGACCTTGAGGCATTGAGCAAGGATTGCTAGTTGGATCAGAATTACAAATATGTGCAAGTCAGCACCCGTAAAAAGGAATCAAAGTGTTTTAGAGTAACCTTTTATACAAACTGCAGACAGCTTTGATGCATAACATAATATCAAGTTGAAAAGATCAGGGCCTTGCTGGTAATATAAATGGAAACCTTTGCTCAGAAAGTCCTGATAATATATAATACCAGCTGAGGTTGACCAAAGGGTGTTTTCTCTGGACTCACTATCCCAGGGCATCATGGATAACTGGATAAAATTCAAGAACGAGACCAAGTGGTGATCAGATGTGGCCTCTCCTGAGTCCATATTCCACACATGGCAACACAAGTGACACAGTTAAATGCCTCCGCTAGGTTCACAAAACAAGATTGGGCAAACTCGTTTGATCCCTCAAGGACCCTGCAGTGAGTGTAGAACTGGTTTGATAATAAGCCTGACTCTCCACAGCACTATGACAGAATGCGTGCAAAAAAATTTAATGGTTTCTCTAATTGAAATGTTCTTTGTCTCTCAAAATAATTAAAAGAAATGTGTATGGGTCTTTATTTTGTTATAAGCAGATACTGCAAATCCTTTCAGGTTTGATTAAAAAAAGATGTTTTTCCATCAAACAATACTGTTTTTGATGTGGATATTAAAATATTTCTAAATTGTAGTAGTGATTTTATTTTTTTCATCCATCCATCCATCCATCCATCCATCCATCCATTTTCCATCATGTTTATCCCTGCTGGGGTTGCGAGGGTGCTGGTGCCCATCTCTAGCTGTCAATGGGTGAGAGGCGGGGTACACCCTGGACAGGCTGCCAGTCCATCGCAGGGCAACAGAGACAAACAAGACAAACAACCATTCACGCACACACTCACACCTAAGGACAATTTAACACCAACTAATCAAATAGTAATGTTTTTTTGTTTAGTATTTTTGGGACTGTGAAGCTGGGGTACCCGGAGAGGACCCACATATGCACAGGGAGGACACACAAACTCTGTGCAAAAATAACCCAGGGCCGGGAATCAAACCCAGAATCTTTTTGCTGCAAAGCAGCAGGGCTACCCATTGCGTCACTGTGCAGCCCTAAAGTTTTATAATCTTATCAAAGTATATTTAATACATACATACATCTATATATCAAATCAATATGCATGGAAACCAAAGGGGAAACAGAAAAGAAAGACAAGGAGAAAGGTGGAGCAAAAAGTAAAAAGAAAGAAGAAGATAGGAGATAAGAATAGAGGAGAACAAATGCATAAATAACCATCTTTAAAATTGCACCATACAAACTTAAACAAGATTTTTTATATTTAGACTAGACTTAGACAGATTTATTTTGTCATTTTGTATACACGAGTGTAGACAAAAAGAAATTAAGTTTAAAACAAGCTCTAGACAATTTCATGTGCAGCCTTGAACACAGCAATAAATACATAACAAATAATAATATAAACATATGACTGTATTTACAGTTCTAACTTTTTTTATATATATATATATATATATATATATATATAAATAAAATAACCCATTTTACACACTATTCATCAGTCTAATGGCAGTGGGGAAGAAACAGTTCTTGAATCTGCTGATCTGCATCGGATGCTTCGAAGTCTCTTCCCAGAGGGCAGCAGGGAGAACAGTCCATGGTGGGGGTGTGAGGGGTCATTGATGATGTTACGGACTTGGGACATGCAGCGCTGGGATGAAATGTCTTTAATGGAGGGAAGAGGAGCCTCGATGATTTTCTCTACTGTTCCTACTACTCTTCTCACCTTCTTACAGTCTGAGGCACTGCAGCCTCCACACCACACAGTGGCAGCTACAGCTGAATATAGCGTTAAACTCAAACCTGACCTAGATCCCATCTAACACTAAACCTTCCAGAGATACTGTAGGGCCCCAACAAATCCTACCAGAGTTTGATTACATGCATGAGATGCTCAATGAGAAAAGGGATGAATCCCCAGGCCTGAAGCTGGTGGTGGTATGAAGAAGGAAGCCAGCTAGAACAAGGTGCAAGTTTATACCTTCCTGATGAGCAAGGATAGAGCGACAGTGGATAGAAAAAACCTCCCCTTGGGAAGAAATCTCTGCAGAACTGGGCTCAACATGGCCGTCTTCTGACGGACTGGCTTGTGATGCCTTGTGAAAGCAGCAGCATGTAGAAGGAGCCAGATGAGCCTGCAAGGATGGGGGAGAAAGGGATGGAGAAGGGTTGAATCAGGTTCATCAGAATCAAATTAGGTGACATGTAGGGGACAGGTTGGGCTGTTGATTGAAGACTAAGTTTAAGTTTAAGTAGGACTAATGCTATGTGGATTACGAGCAGGTAAAGCTGAACTCTAAACAGCTGCTTCATAGACGGATGAGCCTCTGATGCCTTAGGGTAAGTGGTCCAGTTTATTCAGTTGAGTATACGCCAAGGCTTAATTTTTCTGTACGGTGCTCTGTGACTAACTTAATATCTGTGAAATAACTTGCATTTTATGAATAAACCTTACTGCTTGACCCCTACATGTTTATTAAGAAAATTATGTAGATTAAAGTTTTTAATTTGCACAATCAGACTGAGGCTCACACTACCATGGAAACCATGAGGATTCCAGTAATGCACTTGCACCCAAGTCCAGACGTGAGTGGATGTGTGATGCAGTGGATGGAGGAAGGTGTTGAGGGATGGGGAGGACTCGAGGCCAAAATGGTCTCCCAGGGTACCACCTTCCCCAGATCCAAATAGGCACGCCTGTTTATTGAGATCCAGCATGGGAATACCAGCATACTGTCAAAGACTGCTCATACCCTGTTTGGTACCATTGCATCGACCGTAGAACCACCAGAGAGTAATAAAGCTTTTTGATATCTTCTTTTCTACTTTTAGTGTTATTTTTCATATCATTGCACTTGCTTCATATTTTCTGTTTCGTTAAGTTATCTATGTTATTTTATTTATTTTTATGTCAAAATGCAGATAAACTACTGAAAATATGCAATGTCTTTCAAGACAACCGTTTTAATCTTCCTGTTTAAATTGGCATAAAAGAGAAAGTGAAATTTTGTTTAAAAAAAATACTTACTGTAGCTAAATATTCTACCCAATCAAGTGGAAATAAAACAGAACTTTTATTTAAGGAAAACATATAGAACTTTTTAACAGCTGCAACAACAGGGTAGCTGTGTATACAGTCAGTTTCCTTGTTTTACTTCCCTGTTGAGTAAATATCATTGGGTGCACATAGAGTGCAGTAAATCTGACTAGCATGAACTGAAGTTTAGTTGTCCTTATATAGTTTTGCAGATATTTGTTCATTTGTATTTTAATTTAAAACAACAGTGGAGGGTGAGATAACAATCCACTGGACAGTTATATTTTGTTGATTTTTACAGCGTTGTGCCTGCTTTTATGATCTATCATCACATTTCAGTTGTTTCAAGTTAATTAGTGGCTTGGACTGTTGCTGTGAGCAAATTAGGGTTGTCATGATACTAAAATTTCAAACTCAATATTCAAAGCCCTGAAATTATTTTCGATACCATTTTCAATACCAAGTAAATAAAAATAGCTAAATATTTAAAGACATAAAAACATATTTATTGACATGAAAAACTTACCTTTTTAAATCTCAAAGGTGCTTTCTTAAAAGAACCAATAGGTTATTTTAGTTATATTAGTGTACAAATAAATGCAAATTGAATAATTCCAATAAAATTTGAAAATACATTTAGTTTGTTGTTGGTTGTTTGAGGTCTTATGCTTTTAAAGTACAACTAATCTAGAAATCTAAGGTTAACAGTAGTTAACAGTAATTAAAAATTTCATTTTGCATTGATACCATGCTGAATTAGTATTGTATCCAAATACAATCCTAGTTCACATCATAAAATATCCCTTTATAAATAAAGTGGTGCTCATGCACAATCTTACAAGTTTCGTGGTCATTTCTAAAACTATAGATTCATTAATCCTCTTTAAACCCACCGGGTCGCCGGCGACCGGTCAATGTTAAGTGGGAGTGATAACTCAGAATGCATAAAATTCCACTGGTAATTTTTTTTTTCTACTATAGACATGTTAGACATCATTGGAAAGCTTAGATTCTCCCCAATTCAACCACCAAGATGATTTTATGGACACAGCGAGCACCAAAGTACAATTAAAAAAAGATATAGCTGCATGTAAAAACGTAAACAAACAAAGCAGCCATAAATACATACCTTTGAAGGCATCCAGGAGCCGTTTTATAAATCCACTCTTCAATTGTTTATACTCTTTTCGTCCATAAGGGTCCACATATTAAAAGTAATCCATCATATTTGTAATAAAAATATTCAATGATAAGAAAATTGGCCATAACCTCCTGTTGTTGACATCAGAAAGGTTAGCAGGTCATAGCTGATGCTCAGTATCTTGCTAATATTTACTTCTAATACTTATTCCCATGGTTTTTAACCCTTGATGTTTTGGTATGGTTCTTTACATCGTCTTCTTATCTACAAGATACAAGTGTCTGCATATTTTTATGACACGATTTGAGACAGATATAAGCGTCCAGAATGCTCACCTCCGATTCACTTCCGGTTCACTTCCCGTCAGCCGGTGACGCGCGATATAATTGACGTTTTAATCTATGTTGTTATTGGTTAAGACCACATGGGGTGTTGGGCTTTGTAGCCAATGAAATAAGGTTTCGATTGAGCCCAAATGTGTATAGAATATTTAAAGGGGTACCGCCTTACAGGCTTGTGTTAGAGAGAAACACAGACACCAGCAGGTGGAGCCATTGAACGCAGCCCCAAGCTGACACCAAAAGTTCCAAAACCCACAGCTCTGGAACTTTTATAGCTAGAGGTCTGAATTTCTCTGCATTTGTGGTTGACATGATGCAAAACAAATGTAATACAATGAGACCTGTCTTTTCTCAAGAATGTCTTTATTATTGCTGTTCAAAAAAGACCTATAATTTCCAAGAATAAAAAAACAACTTTGAGTCATGTTTGAACGGATGCAGCTTGGTCTGTGTTCAACTCACCCAAATGTAGATATTCAGAAACTAGAGGGTGTTAGCTGAGGGTGTTAGCTTTCAAATAATGTATTGCACATGTAATTTGGGCTTACAGTTCCTTTGTTATTTGCTTTTCCATTTGGGTATGCAAAATAGGCGAGGACTACCCAAAATGAGGTGGATGTTAAGTAAATGGGTTGTCTAACAGAGGGAGAGAGAGGTGGTGAGCATCAGTTACATTAAACAGTAGTAGGTTGGAGGGGAAATTGCTTATACTCATTTTAATTTTAAAGTCCCCTGAGTGCTCAGTCTTCATGCCAAAATTAGTCGCGACCTGATTTAAATAAACATTGTTTCTAGTCTGATTTTTCAACTTTGTTCTGAGTTTCAGTCACCAGTCTTCAGGCGTGCTTAAATAAGAAATTACTAAAATTCCTTTGTCTCTTAAGTATTTTCTCTTTAAGCTTCTACAGTCTTTACAGCTTATGCCAAGGGACCTTACATGCATGTCTAAAATGTAGCAGTAATCAATAAGCTACTCTAAAATATATTTTAATTGCAAATGAGCACTGTTTGAAATATGCCAACTTGTCTGCTGCAGTGAGTTTAGGCATCATATCGCATGTTCCAACAAACAACATGCCTACAGGAGTGTTCAAATCCTCTCTTTGCTCTTACTCTCATTGTCTTTGATCATAATTCCCCAGTAAACAATGTACAGCATGTTATGATTTCAGTGAGCGATGAAATGTAACACACTAAGGTCCCCCTTTAGTTTTGTAAGAGCTTAATTTGGAAGTTAAGCGACAAGTTCAGTCACTGAGGTGACTATGTTTCCTCAACAGAATTGTTTTAAGCATTGTAAATCCAAAATAAGTCAGTAACAACAACAACAAAGCAAAACAATAACATTTATTTATTGATTTATAAGTTATACATTTCATGATTTATTAGCGATATACTATTATTGGCAAAGATACTATAATCCAATTGCATTTCTATACATAAATACAAAATCTGAGGTAGGGCCTCAATAATTGATGATGAAAATAAATAGATGCATTTCACATTTATGATATATATTTTCTATTTTTTTACACATCACACACATTTTAAAACATGATTTTATAATATATCTCATCTCAATTTCTAAATTAAATGAATGTCATGGGCTGTTGGAGGCACATATCTATATCCATAGGCAGCAGTGCCTCACAAAGGACACACAGAAATATATGACATTACTCAAGTAATTAGAAATTTAACCTATGCACTCATAGGTCACACAATAAAGTGCCGAAAAGACACAACAGACATAACAAGAGGAGTATTAGTAACATATGAGACAAACAGCTATGCTGTGGTGTTCACTTTGAAATACATATAATAATTCTACTTTTTCGAGAACATCTATAAGGCCAATGGTTACCTGAAGATGTATTGTAACATATTGGCAAACATCGAAGAACAACTACATGTTAAATGGGTGGCAGTATCTCGATTCCTATACGCAGATGAAATGTTCCTTTTTATACTTTTTATGTTCTTTTCAGATATAATCTTACATAGAGTACTCATTCTTTGGTTACATACACTGCCTAAAGGTGACTTATAGGCCAAGAGAGTTCTGATGTATATATAGCTTTATATGTTTTTCTTTTTTCTCTTCTCTAACTGACAACCCTCACATTTGTATCTTTATGTTAAACTAAAGAGTCCCTAAAGTAAACATGCACAGACTTCTACTGTGAGGAGAAACCAGATTACTACAAATGGACATTGAGATATAGCAACACAAAGTGCACATGCAAGCTCCTCATTGGATATATTTTACAAATATGTGTGGTTTGAACAAAGCCCTAAGCGGATTATTTTCTTCTAAAACCAAAGACAAAGAATCCCCATACAAATGGTGACACAGGGACACAAAATGTATATGTATAGATTCCCCCTCTGAATAAAGTATTTTATAATTCAGATCTAAAGGGTTTTATTTTGAAAGTCTTGCAGGATTAAACTAAATGCTATTAAATTGGACACATGTTTTAATCTCTGATTAGTAGAGAAGCCATTGTTTTTTTTTTTGTTTTTTTTGGAGAAGATTTGTGTTTGAAGTCTGCAATATTATATGATTTCTCAAGTTTAGAGGTGATCCATAACGATTCTGTCATAGTAAAAAAGATTTTTTTTCTATAAACTGCCGATAAATCCTCCTTTCTTATTTCTACAGTCTGCTCAAACCAGTCATGCAAACATTTGATTGACATCTAAGTGGACACTCATTAAACATACAGCAACAAACACACACACATACAAGCGAAAAACAGACATACATTTTTTTTTTCTTTTTATCACAAATAGACCTAAATGCACGACATAGTAAAAGGAACACAGTGCAGCAAGCAAGCTATTTAACATTGGCATATTTGTGCTCATTAACTGATTATGTCTTGATTTCAAACAACCCTTTACTTAGTATCTGTGCTATTTTCATGTCAAGGTCATGAAAAGACATGGCTTAGAGAAGAAGAATTGAGAGCCTTAAAGGTTAAGCAGTTGTTTTTTTCATTCTATGTGAAAAAAATTCCTCATTTGAAAACCTGCAGGGATAAAAGCATCATTATGCCAATCATGACTCGGCTTAAACTTAAAAATAGTTGGTCAAAGGCAAAAAAAGAATAATTCTTCATTGTGAGTATATACCGTTTCTTTTCAGTTAATAGGTTGGCAGCTCTTTTAAGTGGCCTGCCATGATATTTCAAGTCCAATCAGCCATGGAGCTGCACTTTTACTATGTTTTTTAAAACCATAGAAAGTCACTGACATTAGTTCAGTTATGTTAATGATGTTGTAGCATTATTATTCTAAGGAAAAAAAGTGCTAAACCTCATTAATCTCAGATTGAAGGATAATGGCATGACTGTGATAGGTCTAGAAATGCTTAAAGCCTTCCACTGTTTAAAGTGAAATTTACACTATAGAGGACTATTGCACAGACCCGTCCTTTCTGCAGTTCATTACAATCAGTCAAATTGTTACTTTTAAATATATGTTGATAGTTTTTTTTTTAATTGCACAGTGTAATAGTGGCAATGCAGTTGTTTAAAACACAATAGGTCACTTCCCATATACCAGAGTCAAAGAAATAAGCTTTTAAGCAAAAAGAGCTAAATGTGAGCTTCATTAGGAAAGGTTCTCCAGGAAATAATTTTGATACAAATCTTTTCCAGTTTGGTGCTCATTGTGATCAAACACAACAGAGGATCTATGATCCTTTTCATCGGATGCTATTATTCCCGCAGCTACAACAGTAGTCTGACGATTATACCTGAGACCCTGTTTCAACGAAGACACACTGAAAGGCAAGATGTTTTTAGATAACAATGACGTGTCCATTAATCTACCACAAACATTAAGAGATAAAATGTAGTTCCTCAAGAGAGCGAGGCGATTTTCTAGTCTAAATCTTAAATTTGCACATAACATCTGCTTCTATAATAAGGATGTGACATTACACACGTTTTACTCAAGAATATTTTTTAAGAGGATTGGATTTTGTACAGACATCCCACTTTCTATGTCTTCCTTTATATATTATATATATATATATATATATATATATATATATATATATATATATATATATATATATATA
>NW_015150539.1:1477100-1498333 GCF_000732505.1 Cyprinodon variegatus | reverse complement strand
ATATATATATATATATATATATATATTTATATATTGTGAACGGGTATTCATATATTTAATTTTGTTACTCTACTTATGTAATGTTAATTGCACAGAAGATTCTTATGGCTTGACAAAGTCACAACACATACTGTACATACAGTATTCAATAGACGTTTAAAATATATGCACAGAGTGACTATGAGGTCATCTTCGTCAACCTGAAAGAGTTAATTAGCCAAGGAATAACCAACGAAAATGATTGCTAGGTATTTCTCATAGCTTTCTACATTGTGCTGTTCTATATTCACAGTTGAAGCAACTGAAACACAGCTTAAAGAAGAGACAGAGAAATAAGGTATAATTCTGTCCCTTGGGTTTGGAAATGAAGAGAATCCAAGTTTCTATTCCAATGCTGAGGTCTTAAAGGCCAAAGTATATCACACAGAACTGGTAATCAGGATGCATTCGCTGCTCTACTGAGACATAGGAGGCACAATTACAGATATCAGAACCTATTTCTGACAAAGCAAGAGCGACTGAGTTGTACTTGATATTACTATAAATACAGAGTGCTGGAAACATGATAACAAAGCAGACTGGGTCTTTTTAAATCTTTTTAGAGGCAATAATTATAT
The DNA here is from genome assembly GCF_000732505.1 of Cyprinodon variegatus. NCBI lineage: Eukaryota > Metazoa > Chordata > Actinopteri > Cyprinodontiformes > Cyprinodontidae > Cyprinodon > Cyprinodon variegatus. The sequence continues at coordinate 1,497,716 of NW_015150539.1, read as the reverse complement.
TTTGTATGATTTTGTACTAATTTTGTAGACAGATGGACCTAAAACAAAGATCCCCACTAAGCTTATCCCACCCCTTTTTTTCTGTAGGTACATTTTCTTTTTTCTTTTTTTGTCTGTTTCTACCGACATGATTCATTAAGTCCTCACAGAAATGCATTGCCAAACACACAAACGCACACACACACCGACAAACAAACACAACTCTGTAGGGAACAGCTATTGTGAGTCTAATATTGCAAGTGCAGTCTGAGTTGTGTCATTTTATGACACAATCCTTCTCTTGGAATGAGTTCCCTGGGATAGGGCTGTGGAGTAATCAGTGGTCATGTGTGGGAGGCAATGAAAGCCCATTAACCGAATACCGTGTAGCAGCAGGATTCCACTTGGACAGCAACCCCTTCCTAGGACAAGACAGGAATTGGTGAAGGAGTCAAAGAAGAGGAAAAGCCTGTTCCCACCTCCATGCTAAAGAGGGGAAGCAAATGGAGTGAAGTACAAAGCATGAAAAAAAAAAAACTGAGTAGAAGGAAGATGAAAAGGAGGTGGAGAAAACAGCCTGGAAGCAGGCATCCACCCCACTCCCAATGCCCCCAATTGAAATTGGAAGGTTTTGTTGCCAAAACAGCTGCTACTGATATGAACCTAGCTGGAAGTCCTTTGGGGGCAGTTTGAGACCCAGAGAACTGGTTCCTAATGGGTCCATCATGTTTTTGTAGCGATTTCCACGGTGCTTCATCAGGAAAGGTCCCCAGTCAGGCTGAGGGGAGCAGACCAACTTCAAACGCTGCAACAGAACACAGAGTGTTATTGTCGAAGGCAATATATCATGTTTATATTAGCATTTTGAGGGTTTTTCTGCTGGCAGAGGGTTTGTCAACGGTGTATGTATAAACATTATATAGTAGAGCTTATGTTTAAAAAAGAATAACTATAAATTCAATATTATTTGTAAATCATGTGATGACAAAATCAGATGACATAGATCCACAAACAAGTTGTTCTCCCGTGAGCTTTTAACACAGTATCTTGGGCACTAAAACCTTGGTAGATCTGAATTTTTACTGCAGTGAAACTTAAACCAGCAAACCAAATATATTTTGAGATGCAAAGTGTGTATTCATGTAACTTAAAATATATTGCTCAATAAATCTTCTTTCCAACAGACCTGTGAGGTATGGACATTGCACACACATTTATATTCTATGTGTATACATGGTATAGTCCTATAATGGAATGAACTCCCCCTGTCCCTGCGCTCTCTGGACTCAGTGGATATCTTTAAAAAGCAGCTAAAACTCCACCTGTTTTCACAAGCCTTCCAAAGCACATAGCTTATTGTTTTATTCACTTACTTATTTTAGCTTTTACTGCATTTTATCTGTTTTTACTTGTGTTGTTTATATGTTATCATGTGAAGCACTTTGTGACTTTGTCTGTGAAAAGTGCTATACAAATAAAATTTACTTACTTACTTACTTACTTATAACACACAGTGGCCAGTTAAACTACAAATCCCATCTGAACTTTTTCACATTTCGTGTATTTTATGGAATTGTATGTGATGACCATAACAAAAAAGCACATAATTCTAAAGAGGAAAAAATATTACCGGTATAAAGATTGTCATACTCTTTTACAAAAAAAGGATATGTATTTTGACACTTGTGTTCACAAATCTGGCTCCATACTTTGTAAAACAACAAATTCACTGCAATTTACAAGCTTTACATATCTAGAATTTAGCAAATTTTTTTTGCAAAGTTAATTCTACCTCAGTCACGACTAGGGGTGTAAATAATAATCGTTTTGTATCGATGCATCAATCCAACAGCCGACGATCCAATGCATCGACACGTTGTTAGCCACTACCCTCTTTCCGCTTGCACACACACACACACACTTGCATAAACACAGAGGCGTTATTATTTTTCAGTGAATTAGGTTATTATAGGCCTAGGTGGAATACAACTTAGCTACTTCTGTTATTTACTGTTGTTTCTCAAATAAAATGCATAATGATATTTAAACTTTCACTGATTTATTTCAAATTTTAAACATTGTCTAGCCTGTAAGGTTAAAAAAAAAAAAACGTAACCACTTAATCGAATTGTATCGTTCTTTTTATTCATGAGTATTGAACATAATCAAATTGTTGGGTTAGGAAATTGATACTGAATCAAATCGCCATGATGGGTGTGATTTACACCCCTAGTCATGACTGATTGAAAGTATCTTTTAAAATTAATTTGAATCATAAGCATAGATTTAATTAATTTGATTTAGGTCTGGCCCTTCACTTATAGGAAGCGCTTTGATCCACTCTGTCCCATTTGTTTGTTATTTAATATCTGTGAAAATTCCATTAGAACAGACAGTATTTGCTCACAGGCAGACATAACAACATGACAACATTATGCACTTCCAGCCCATGTTTTGGACTTCTAAAAAATCAGTCTTGGCACATGATGAAACATGACATTTCTGCCTTTTTTCTTTGGTACCTGAGAACTATTAGTAGAAACTTGAAATGGTTATGATTATACAGTATTACTGACCTGAAAAGTATTACTGACTTGAAATGGTTATGATTATACAGTATTACTGACCATTGCTGTAGCAGGAATGACATAAGTGGACTTTAACTGAATTGAGCACATGGGTTCCTTTGTAATACAAAGTTTCCTGGGAGCAATTATAGGTGTTATTGCCACATCAGGTTGAAGAACAGATTTTTCTGAGAGAATGTATTTCCCTTTAGACTCTTAGTCCTGATGGAAGCTGTACTCTATTGACAAAGCTCTATTTTTGTGTCAAGTCTTGTATAACCTACAGCAGGTTCCTCCCTATATTCCCCATATTTCAGGCTTTCCATCTTACCATCAATTCTGACCAGCTTTACTGATTGCAGAGAAATACATCGGATGTATTTCCGATGTATTTCTTGTTCTGGGGATGTATTACATCCCCAGTGCATAAAGCTGTTATCATTTATAGGTCTTTTCCTACTAAAGCACTGTATTCATATGCTTGCTGTGTCAGGTGCCAGTATGTCCATATGGGCAAGTCCACATCCTAAAACATCTTACTCAATAGTGGTGTTCCTCAGTGCTGTGTTCTAAGCACGGTCTTCACTTGCTTTACTTCTCTGACTGTGTCACAACCCATGGCTACAGCACCCTCATAAAATTTGTATACTAAATAACCATTTTGTGGCTTAACAACAATGGCGTCCATCTCCGCTGGAGGTAGGATGAAGGAACAGTCCTTCTAGTGCTAAATTAAAACAGCTTTTTAAAAAGCCATCTTAAATCATCTTTAGAGCATTCTACTTCATCTTTGTCAACATTATTCTCTCGATCTATCCTCTGTTCATTTTTAATAAATAAAGCTTGTCTCCTCTGCCCTTCACTGTAGCTCACAGCCACATCTAGTCCCTTTAGATACATTCTTCTGCAAAATGGCAACAAGAATATAAACAAAAGGGCGAGGTGGTGATCAAAATTTGCCACCTTTGCCAAAATTGTGCCAACTGCCTACCTAAGTTCACCATGTTCGCCTCACTGCGCTTTGCTTTGCTACAGACCAGTTCTCTACATACAACAGGAACCATTCGCTCCAGCTGTTAATTTCAAGTCTGGTGGAGAACGTAAGTTTCTCAACTAGATTTTTTAAGAGTGAAGCAGGTATGGTAGTAATTATATATATATATATATATATATATATTTTTTTTTTTTTTTTTTTGCTATTGGGGCTGTAGCGTGTTAATCTGCCTCAGCAAACCAATGACAGTCTTTTCAGCATGGGGTTAACTTTTTCAGAAAGCTTCCCCCATTCATATGTGCAAATAAGGAGATGAGTGTGTCACAGTTTCTGCAGTAGTTATTAAAAGGCAGAGTATCATCATAATCCACTTTAATTCTATACATTTCAGCATAACCAGGGTCAGTGCTAAAATTCTCTTGGGAGGAAGCCCAGATGTAAGTTAAAGGACAGTGATGCTCATAAAAAAAATGAATGTTTCAGTGTAACAGGGAGTTTTTTGAGTATTACTGTCCAGTAAGGTTAGCAAGAACTCTGAAGAACAAAGTCACTCCACCTGTGCTGAGAAGCATTTACAATTGCACAAGAGAATGTGCGAACAATGGAGGTACAGTATTATAAATCCATCGGTCAGTATGTAACATAATTCATCTTAGAAAAAACAACTGCAGTGGGTCATAAACACTGCTCAATGGAGCATGGTTTCCCCACTCCCATAACTAGAGCTCTGTTTGAAAGACCTCGAACATTTGGGGAGTCAATACTCACCTGAGGTCTTTTGTTGTGCTGATTCTGCATACTCTTTCCAGAAAGGGTTTTTTGTGGGTCTTCCCCAATAAAATAATACTAATTTCAGATTACTTACTGGTACTACTATCACTGAATTATGTCCGAACTATGCGTCTGACAAGTCCTAAGATGTGGAAATCTCGTTTTGAAAGGTTTAATCTGACAAAAATGAAAACGTATATTAAAAAAGGCTCGAAGATCTAGGGAACAAGAAAAGGTTTTAAAATCGGGAAGATGTTATAGCTGGTTTTGAATTATACAGAAGGGTGTTGAGATATAAAGGAGAAGAGATTATTTCAGAATTAAGCTTCTAATTGTAATATGGCCGCTTTATTGTTAAACAACAACTGCTTTATAATGCGGTTTGGCTGTGAAATGTATAGAGGGTAATGTGATAATCAAGAGAGAAAATGAAAGGACTTAATTAATTAAATTTAGATCCGATAAGAGCTTGCATTCAGGGTTATTTTCCCATATTACAAAGTAATCTAGACAAGAATCTGTAATTGATGCTCCTGTCAGTGATACTGAGAAAACAAAGCTGTTTGGACAAAAAGCCACAACCATCATCGTCCATTAATCAAAGCATTTAAAAGAGACTCGGAAGACTCCCATAAATATGAAAGAATTAATCCTCAGCCTGCAGCTTGTCTCTCCGTGCTAATGAGAGAAGGATGTGACTATTGATTTAACCGGTGTGTATCTGTTTGTGCATGCATGTGTCAGAAACAAAAAATACAAAACAATATCCAACCACAGTTTCATCTCAATTATTACCTCGGCTATGCTGCCAGGGGCCAGGTAAATCTTAATGAAAAACATGATGGGGATCCAGATTACTGAGCAAATAACCATCAGCCAGCCCAGGACCATAGACCAGGTGGGGTAGGTGTAGTCCTCGTATGTCATCACTTTCCACTGGTACAGACTGAGTCCCAGGATGCCCTGCACAAATAATGAACTTTCAGTTATTTTTAATATCTTGGTTTGTAATGTATTAAAGAAATGAATACAACATGTACTTAAGTAACATATTTAGTGATTTTCAAACATAAAAATGTATAAACTCTTTCATAAAGGTAATCAGAGATTGTTTGATTATAAGGTTTTCTGCAAATGGTTCCAGTCTTGATAAAGGAATCTCAGAGTTTTCTTTTACAGCTCAAATCTTTATTCAGGGGTGTTCAGAACATGTTCTGGACTATATCTAATGTTCCTTGAAATTGCCACCGAAGATGAGAGGCCATTTAGAAAGACTTCGATATGGCTTCAAAGCAATTCTGGTCCACAATCCGGCATCTCAGGATGGGGAAGCAGTGCAGTACCAACACTATTTATAGTGGGGTGGTGTGCTGCTGTCCTCATCTCGAGATCCTCCAATGAGGAAGAAGAGTCTGGGGGCTCTGGGTCGGGTTCTCCCATCTGTGGTGCTGAGGTCACTGGGGTGGTTAAAACACTCCTCGGTGATAGGACCCCAGGGGTGGATGAGATTTGCCCTGAGTACCTTAAGGCTCTGGATGCTGTGGGGCTGCGTTGATTAACGCGACTTTGCAACATCGCGTGGACATCAGGGGCAGTTCCCCTGGATTGGACTGGAGGGTGTGTTCCAACTACAGAGGAATCACACTCTTAAGACTCCCTGATAAGGTCTATTCCAAGGTTCTGGAAAGGAGGGTCCCTCGGATAGTCGAATCTCAGATTCAGGAGGAGCAGTGTGTTCATAACTTTTATGGACAGAATTTCTGGGTGCAGCCAAGTGGCCTTAGGATCAAGTCTCTGTTATTCGCAGATGATTTGGTTCTATTGGCTTCATCAGGGCGTGATCTACAGCTCTCACTGGAGTGGTTTGCAGCCGAGTGTGAAGCGGCCGGGATGAGGATCAGTGCCACCAAATCTGAGACCATGGTCTTGAGCCGATAAAGGGTAGAGTCCCTTCGCCAGGATGGGGAGGATGTGCTGCCCCTAGTGAAGGAGTTTAAGTATCTTGGGTTCTTGTTCACAAATGAGGGGAAGATGGTGTGGGAGATCAATAGACTGATTGGTGCGGCGTCTGTTGTGAAGCACGTGCTCTACCGGTCTGTTGTGGTGAAGAGAGTGCTAAACCAAAATGCAAAGCTCTCGATTTACCGGTCGATCTTCATTCCTACTCTCATCTATGGTCATTAGAGCATTAGAGGGACATCTGGGCCTCCCTACTGAAGCTGCTACCCGGGCGACCCGACCTCGGATAAGCGGAAGAAGATGGATGGATGGATGGATGGATGGATGGATGGATGGATGGATGGATGGGAAATTTAAAAACAACAAAAAAAATCAGGTATAATAGCAAATTAAAATAGTAAATAAACAACAATAACTGAATGCTAGAAAAAATAAATGAAGTTTGTGTAACAAAACCCCAGTGAGGGAACACAACTCAACCTAATTGAAATGCTGTGTTGAAACCTTTATTACTTTTAAATCTCACTGATATCAGGTAACAAAGTGAAAAAGTTTATCTAAAAAAAATTTACTTTTCAACTATTGATGTCATATTTAAACGGAGATCAGTTTTTAGTAGATAATAATCAACCAGTTTATTTTACTTTGGCTGAACTTTTACTTTAAAACATATTTATGTTGAATGAGAAGAATTGTCTGTTTTGAACTACAAATATTTTATTCTTGTTCTAGATTCTCAAGGTACTTATAGCAAATAACAAACAGAGAATCAATAAAGATCAACTATATTACAAACAAGATATGTTCAAGAGAAAATTATCTTAAAGGTATAAGCTTGTCTTTACAACCTATAATCTAAACTCTGGTTTCTTAAAAGCCTATAGCTTAAATGAGTTTAAATTAAACATCCAGCAGTGTATATTTTTTTTTATTAAATAATTGTTCATATATGTATTTTACTAGATATATCATGTATATGATATATAACATGTCTTCTCATGACACTTTACAAAGTCAATTCATTTTAATCATAGAGAAAGATTTCAAGTCAAGCATATAACCCGAATAATCCTATTTATCAAACGGTGCAAGCTGGTTAAAAATCTCTTTATATAAGCAGATGCTTCTATAATGACGATTGAATAATGAAGAAAAAAGATGATTCTGATTCCATGAAATCACAGACTTTCAGCATTCAGTACTCTTGGTTGAGTGTGGTAGAAAAAGTGGACAGTTCCTTACATTCCATCGTTGACCAGTGGATAATAACTTGGTACTTTTACTCAGCTACCTTTATTTGAGTAACTTTTCCACCAAATATAATTTTGTTTTGTTTTACTGCATCCTACTTTTTACTTTTCCTCTGAGTAATTCTATCAGAAACAATTGCTTCTCTTACAAAACTAAAATGTTTAGTATCTCTGCCACTGAGTGTTCAGTGGATGAAGAACAAGCATTATTACTATTATTATTATTTTTTGGTAATTGTTGGTTTTTGGTGCCGCTCGATGTAGGATGTATTGCTGTAAGCCCTACAGTTTGTTCTTTGTTTTTTTTTTATTACTATTGTTATTATTTTTGTCTTTGTTTTTTTTCTTCTTCCTTTGGTCTCTGTAGCACTTTGAGATTTCTTTGAAATGTAAGGTGCGTTACAAATAAAATCTATTATTATTATTATTATTATTAAGTTTTTATTTATTATTAGCGATTCTGCGGGTGCATAAATTATGTTAGCTTGTAGCTATTCAGCTTTGCCATTCCAACTTTTTTGTGACAGAGAAAAAAAATGCAGCAGTTCTGACACATAAACCTGAAACTGAACCGGTTTAGTAGACAAATATAAATAAAGCATATAATTAAAACAAACAAGAAAAACAAATGGAACTATGATTTACAAAAACATAGAAAAATAAATTGAAAGACTATGAAATTTTGTGCTATATGTGGGAAAATATCACTTCCAGCCCAACTTTTGAAAGCGCTTGCATATCTTACAAGACAATTTTTTGATATTATATTAATCTTATTTTTCCTGTAAACATCAATTCAACAACAGAACGTCAATCCTTAAATGTTTTTCCCAAAATATTTCAACTAGGGATGAAAACCATCTTCCTGTCCAGATGCTGCAACAAAAGGATAGATGACGATGGAAAATAAATACATTTGAGATTCATTTTATCAGTGATTTGCTAGCTACTTGGGAAAAAAAAGTCAACAGACGGAACATGTTAGTCAGACAGAAATAGATCAGCTGCAGTAAATCATTTATTATACAGACCTTCTACGAAACAAGCAGCCGCTCTAACTTCTGCTCCATTTGTCCACATTACCTCTGCTATGCTGGTTCAGTTTTTTTCTGATGTTTATGTAAATTATACATACTTATGCAGGCCAGGGTCCAGCTCTGCCATATTAGTAAAATCTGTGCCACATATTTTACAACAGCTGCTGGACAGAACTGAGAAACAAAAGTAGGTTTCATGGAAAGTGTGAATAATTTACACGGGTAAAACAGTTGTCTACCTGGTTCAAGATGGCTATATAGAGCTGAATTATAAGCTGCAGTGAATAACAGGTAGTTATAGAGATATGGATTGGGAAAAGAGTTGTCAGCACAGAAATAGGAAGAAAAAGGAAGAAGCGTTTGTGTTTGAGGACTTTTTAGCTCACCTGTTAAAAATGCTAATTAATGCACTTGGAAGGAGATGGATAGAACTGATTCATTTTTAAACACAAATCAGTGGCATTGTGTGTGTATGTGTGTCTGTGTTTGGGGTGGGGGTGGGGGGTTGATGATAAAAAACAAACATACTGTCAAGATTGTTGGAGTCACAAAGGCCCAGCACACTCTCCAAAATCGGTTTGGCTGGAAACCAATCATCATTTCGATGTCCTCGCAAAACCTCTGCAGACCTGTGAAAGACGGGGGAAAAAAAACAGAAGGAGATAAAATCAAAGAAGAGAAATGATGGGAAGGCGGAAAGGGGAATGCAGAGAGTGACCTGGGTTTGATAAGGTCCCTTGAAAAGGAGATCGGCAAATTTCATGTGTGCGAGTGTGTGATTGGGGGGGTGGGGGGTAATTTTGTGTGTGAAAAAGGGCATCAGATTCTTTGAAAAACTGTGAGGGAGCAGATGGCTTCATTCCTTTGTCTTTATTGACAGATAACTGTGAGTGACATGAAGAGGCAGAGTCACACAATCATTTCAATATGTAACCTGTACTGATGCTCTGGCATCCTGGAGCCAAGCCTCTTGGTTGGTAACAGCCACCTGATACACACCTGAGTCCTTGGCTCTTTGGAGTTTCAGGCTTGTACATTACAACAGAGACCCCTGGTGGCCATATGTGTAATATCAGGTAACAAGCATGAAGGACAATTGGGCAAATCCCAATATTTCCTGAAAGGCCAACAGTAATCACAAAATTCTCCCAGATGTAATTGGTGTCCCAGTTAAGGTGTTCGACTGAGTGTGTTTGGGTTCATGGTGCCTCAGGCTGGAATCAAGACAAATAATGGGAGAAAAAAGCTGTCTCACAACATGTGAATATGAGGAGTTTACATTTACAGGTACCCCCAGTAAAGACGCTTAAAAAGATGGAAATATACTAATCACTGTAACAAGATCTCACATTGAAGATTTGTATTTTAATCAAACCTTTCATTTACCGGTACATTTTTTTTTTTACAAAAATATTCAAAAGTTAAGAGATAATTGTTTCTAATAAAATAACTGGTGTAGCAAGTTTTGCTAAACAAACCAGAAAAGCACATGTAGGGTGCAGACCTCTTCCATGAAGCTCGTTTCCCCCAACATTTATTTGGCTTCTACCTTAAGACAATACCTGTATCTTTCAAAAAAATCCTTGATATAGATGGTGATCCGGATCTTCACCAAAAGGTTATCATGTGTTGCCGGTCAAAATAAGCATCTTCTGTGAAAGTCTCAGCGAAATCTGTCCATAACATTTTTTTTTTAATAATTTTTTTAAAAAGACAGAAAGACAGAATGTGTGCTTTCTCATTAAACTGTGAGGTTATTACTTTCTAAGTAGATGGCTGGAAGCATGATTAAAAAAAAATACACCATTTAAATAAGAAAAACACGTAGTTTGGTCAAATCTGCTGGGATTTTATGTGGAGTGAACTGAAGAAAACAGCATACGAAAGGAGCCAAAAATTCTTATAATTTCGAGCGATCATGCAAAGAGGAATAAGCTAAGATTTCTCTCTCTGAATACTTAAAGGAGAAGACCAATATCAAAAGTGCTGAAAAAAATCTGGAAACTACGGTATCAAAAGAAACCGTAACATGATTTTTTTATCCCCACTGAGCAAATGTAATCAAATCAAAGAGTGAAGGATTTGATATTTTTTACTGATCTTTATCATTGCTGTAAGGAAGTTGCTAAAACTCAAGATCCAATTGTAACACATTCTGTTTCTCTTAAAATCTCTAATTGGTAAAGCAGTCACTATACATAATAGTTGGAACAGAATATTAATAAAAATAAAGGTTTTCAACCAAATAAATGCAAACAAAATCAGAAATGATCACTTCATGTTTTCTACCATCAACTATTAAGGAGTTTCATAGATATCTTACATAAGTAAGTTTTTACATACAGTACTACAGCACAAGTGCTAATTAAATTACCCCTAAATAAATGTTTACACACATATAAAGTATGTACAACTTTTTTTCTTTTTTTTTTTTAACCAAAGCACAGGGCTAAAGATTTTATCCATCTGTTTCTCTATCTCTCTGCTAAGCACCTGTGTTTGCTGTTCTCCCCCCCTCAGCATCCTTTGCCTTTATTGATCTCAGCTGTACCTCTCAGCTTTCCAGTTTAAGTTACTCTGTGCTTACTGTGGTATGTTCCCTTTCTCTGCACCTCCACTTGTTGTGGTTCCTTGACCTGTTCTCTGTATGATCCCCCCTCTAAGACTAATTTTGATTGTTATATAAATCTGAATTTGTTATTCAAAATGCATTGAGGTACTTCCAAAAACCAACGCAAAATGACAGTTGCTTAAAGAGAGAAAGCAAGTGAAGTAAAAAGGACATATTATAGGTCATTTACTTACCGTACAGGTAAGAAATCCCAATCAGCTCAAATATGGCAATGATGACCAAAGAATAAGAGGCTGCATATGTGTCCACCAACTGGAGCATGTACATCCCGCTCTTTAAAATTTAACACAAAATATAATTAGTGACATCAGATTTAATACTTCATCAGATGTCTGTTCTCTAATATTAAGGGAGAATTGTTTAACAATATCCGCACTTGTATTTTTGGATGTGTGCACCTGTAAGAACTTTCTTAGATTTAGACTTAGACAACATTTATTTCATTTTGTTCAGCTCTTCTGACATTTCCATAGTGTTGCAATGATCAAATGTAACATTGTGGGAGAAAAAACATGGTGCAAAAAAAAACAAAAAAACATTGATATGGTCAGTTTGATGCAGCGTCTATGGCACGGGTGTCAAAGTGGTTCCAGAAAGGGCTGTGTGGGTGCAGGTCTTCTTTCCAACCAAGCAACAGCACACCAGACTAGAGTCATATCATGAAGTGAGTCCAATCTGAATATGATGACTTGATGAGATGACTGGTGTCTAGTTTGCTGTTGCTTGGTTGGAAAGAAAACCTGCAGCCACACGGCCCTTTCTGGAACCACTTTGACACCCCTGGTCTATGGAATTATTTAGAGTTTTTTCAACATTCAGCTGTTTGATGGTGGTGGGGAATAAGCTGTTTTGGAATCTGCTGGACCAAAACAGGTGTGAAAAGTTGAAAAGCACATTATTTTATCTTGTACAACTAAGTAATTGATTAATGTAACTTTAGAAACATTTGTATGGGAGGGAGGCGTAGATTGAGGGGTTGTCAAGGAAAAGAAGTACTAATACTTGCATATATATAATGTAACATTAAGTGTTTCGCTTTACTCATCATAAATTAAGAGAAAGTACAGTAAGTCAAAGCAAGCCTGCAAAGTGTTACAGGCACCCAGTAGCGCCATAACGCAGAGCTGAAAAAAAAACTAGGGAAAATCACACAGGGAACTTTCACTGAGACAAGATTGGAGCGTGCAAAGCAATAGATTCAAGAAATGAAGCTTAAGCATAAATTAAATCTGGAAGACACTTATAGGCTTCAGCTGAACCACCTGTGATGTCCCTTGTTCGGGGGCCACATCTTCTCTGAAGCCAATCAGATCCCCTGCAAGCTCCTGGATTTAGCTCCTGGCCCAGCATCCCTCTCCAGCATGCAAGCTAACGTTCACCCAACTCATCTCCTCCCTTATTCTCAGTCCTACTCACCCTCTGGTTTATTCTGTCACCAGTGTCCTGGCCCCTGCGGAAGATTATCTTCCCCCGGGGGAATATCACTCTAATCCTTTTCTAGGTTACGTTTATTCACAGCATCAAAGTCTTCTGCTGGAGCCCAAATACAGAAGAAATTATTTCATTTATATCTGCATCTGCTTCAATCTTTTTGAACCCCAGTCACCCTTTGCAGATGGACGCTCACAATGAGCCTGGTTCTGCAAGTGGTTTCTTCCTGTTAAAAGGGAGTTTTTCTCTCCACTGTGGCTACATGCATGCTCAGTAAGAGCGATTGCAGGGAGTCAATCAATCCTCGCAATCAGCTAATTTTACTTAGATATATGTTAAAGACTATGATAGTGTTATCTGTATAAATAAATTGAATATTTTCTATTTGCAACTTTTGCCTGTGTGAGTCTCTCCAGGTTGTAGTTGTGATTACTGACTCGTAGTGGTAGTGGTAAATGTTGTTGAAGACAAACCATTTTGAATATGTAATAAGTTCTTTGTGTGTGTGAAAAAAAAATCTGCAGGTGAAAATTGTACACACAAGCTCAAATTGTTTTTGCATGCATGTGAATATTTCTGTACAACAAATTATTTATTTGTACTACATTAAACATTTCGCTTTTCAACTTCTCACTTAATAATTTACAGGTGTACACATCCAAAATATATATTATGAGACACTTTTACCTCCATATACAAAGAAGTATATGTAAATCATACCTCTGTTATCATTGGAAAACCCAGGATGAAGAAAGACGCACAGCATACCAGGGTGAAGAGCGGTTTATGCTTCCTCAAGTATTTGGGGTACTCATCTGTCACGGATGTTACAATCGTCTCAATGGTGGCAAACTGAAAACAGTTTGAGGAAGAAGGAGATAATGTGATAGGACAGGAGAGAAGATGGAATGAGGAGGATGAAAAACTCATCACATATATTCTGTAGTTGTCTCTCTGTACTGCAGAATCACCAGCCTGCAGCCTGCATTAAAGCTCATTTAAACAGGAGCAGCTGCAGCTGTCAAAATTTGTGCATTTATTAGTGTTATGAAGCATTTGTCTACATTTATCTAATAAACATTCTTAAAGTAATTTCATTTGCTTCCAACACAGTTAATAGGAACATTTATATAACTCTGTGCTGCAGAAAAAAACAAAAAAGGAAGAATTTGGATTACAGGGAAGCGACCTGACATGTGGGAGTCAGCCTGAAGAAAAGCAAATATGACATCATGGTGAAAGAGCCTCTGAGCCCAGAGGAGAACAGCAGATGAATATATAAACAGGGAAATTTAAAGAGGCTGGTATTGTGAGAACATACGCATGAGAACACAGTGAAAATGCACTGACAGAGAGCTAGATCTGCCACTTCCCTGTTTCTCGCCTTCCTTCTGAGCTCCCAAAACTAATTTCCTGTCAACATCCCAAGCCTATTACTGTTGAGCTGCTTCCTAAAACAAAGCCAAAAGCCCTCCCATCTGAGCTGCCACTACCGAGGCACAGTAACATCATCATTTACTGTTTCTGTTGACGTGTGTCCTAATGTGCCAGGGTGCCCCCTGCCCTGCTGCTCAGCTCAGGGGCATCAGAATGCACTTAAAGGAATTGGTGCATTATGGGGAGATGTTTTCTTAGGATCATTCTCACAAGCCTGGGGTGTTTAAGAAATCATGATGAGGTATATCAGCACAGTAACTCACAAACAAATACAAAGCTTAAACTATTTATTTACATACTCTTAATGTAAAAAAAAAAACAAACAAAAAACATGACCCTTTTTATTTTAATGGTCCGACATTAAGTCAGAATAAACTTTTCTGTTATAATGCAGTAAGTACTGGAAAAATATTAAATTCATATTTCTTAACTGAAATGTAAATGTGGAAAACCTGTGGAGGCGATATAAGACATATCAAATTCATCCTCCTGTGACATCAAGAATAAATATGAATACGTTAAGATTTTAGGAATAAAAAGGTGGAAAATTCATTGTAATCATTTTAGGGTACAATGTCGAAATTCTTTCTTTTTTTAATCTTACTGTTAATTGTCCTGTTTAGTTAAAAAATATGTTTTTTTCAAGAGCATCTGAACAAGTGACAACAAATATAACACAAATCATTTTACACAAAACAACCAACTATGAGCACAGATTAATGTTATTAACATGAACCCTTAGTTTGGAAGGAAAAACACTCAATGAGAAGCAAAAAATTGAAGATTTCACAATTTTCACTGCAATCGGAGCACAGATAGAGGCTGGAAGAAGTCTAAGAAATGCCTTTTCAAATAGAAGTTAAACAATGCGAGTTCCTGAACAAGAGACACTCATCTCTGGCCAAAACAGGTAACTCCATTCATAAATATAAAGTGCAATATTGTTTTGACAATTTGATGTTTGAAATTTACCCCAGCGAACAGAGGTAGACAACATCAAATGAATTCTAAAAAAGCAAATACATACATGGGATCCACATAATCCAACACAGACATAAAAGATAAAGCGAAAATACACTTCTTAGCAGTATATAAAAAAGTTCCCACATTATTCTTTTTAATAATTATAGGGGAGGAGATGATTTTGTACTTTAGAAATTAATCTTTTGCATAGGTGGGTGTTTCTATAAATATTAATAATACCTAAAGTTTTTTATTGTGCTTTTTTTCCTTTTTTTGTTTCCATGACTTTATATTGCATTAAATGTCAGGGAATAATTTAAAAAGTCATGGGCTTAAGGTTGATGTTTACAATTAAACATAATTCACTTTAATAGTGAGATGTACTTTTCTTCTCTCTAAAAACTTTTGAATTTAATTAGTTTGACACTTTCTAATCACACACAGACAGCCTTTGTTCAGCTACCTGGAGAGTTAAGCTCTTGAGCAGACAGTCACAGCAGGTAACATACTTGGGTAATCATGTTAATTGGGTCAATGCCTGCAGTGTTTACACATCACCTGATGTTATCTGCAAAGTTGAAGTGTTTTTCTGTAGCAAAGGGAATTCAGGAGAATCATATTGCTGACAGAAAATCTGATAACTTAGAGATAATTCAAATCCAAAAAAAACAAATAAAACAATGTGTATTTTTCATAGCTTTAATAAGCCTTAAAATGTGTTTAAAACATTGATTTTTTTTTTTCAAAACATGTAAACAGCATAGAGCAATTAATCTTCTTTAAAACTTCAGAAAACTCTTCTATCTGAAGTTGAACCAAATAAATTTTTTTACTGTATAATCTTGAATCACCAGCAGAACTCAGTATCATAGATTTCAAAGCAACATCAGATAAGAACTTTCTTAGGAAATGATATTGATAGTTCTTTGTTATGTTCTTTTATGAGTAGCTGAATATAATGAGTGTTAGGGGGTTGGTGGCTTTAATTACTGGCTGTGTTTTAGAGGGATGACAGGCCATGGCAGATATCCCCTAGTTTTTAAATGCACTCAAGAACAACTTGCAACAGCACTAAATCTGAGCAGCGGAGGAGGGTTTGGGGTCTTTTCACCCTGTTGTTCTCTGTTTGCCAGCTGGGGTTTGAGTTTATGAGGAGGAGCAGGCCATCTGGTTAGGGTCTAGGCAAGAGTTGGTGGTTGTGTCTTGGAGGTCGATCGGTACTGAAGCTATCCTTACAGCCTTCCTTTGAATATCAGCTCCTGATCTAGGAGCCTGGTTTAGGGCTCTAGCATGGAGGAGTTGATTGGGCAGAGTGTAGCAGGAATAGTGGGTGTGGCCTCACTCTGGTGGGGTAGCTGCCCAGTTGGCTTGGTGCGGCCTTCATGGCTGGGGTGTGTTGTTGCAGGGTGGGGGTAAAACTGTTGGACATCTCTAGGTTAGTGGGTTAATTGGGTGTCCAGTCTTTGACATTCCCTGGCTCAGGTGCAACGCACTGAATGGAATGAATGCAGTTGCAGTTGTGTGGAGCGAAGGGGGACTACTTGCTCCTGCATGTTGGTGCCAGGGTGGAGGTTTTGCACCCTCTCAGGGGTGGGGTCACCAGTTTTTCCTCCCTTGAGCGTGACCATTTAAAACAATAATCCCAAAACATATGTATCTGTATGAGCAAAGGCATTATAACAGATCCTTAATGCTCTTGTAAAAATATATCTATTAGGCTTCTTTTTGGAAGTAAGAAAATAAACTTACTGATACGATCAGTAAGTTTCTAATAAAATCTAAATAACTTGAAATACTTTAAAGGTGTTAATATACTTTTAGTGAATTTTGGTACCATTTTTTCATAGGTGTATTTTTTCCTTAGAATCTTTAGATAAAACCAAAGAAACATGTACACATTTAGTAAGTGTTTGTTGTGGCAAAAACATCTTATGCAGGATAGTTTAAAAAGCTTTCTTGGGTCATCTGAAAATTATAAAGCCAGATACATGCATTTACTTTTTAAGAAAGACTTAAAAAAATTAATCTTGTTTTGTGATTCATCTTCACTGGTTACGTGTCCCACACCATGTGAAAATGTCTTCCTTGTACTGTAGTCAGTTGGCTGGGTTTTGTGACCCTAAGCATATACCTGAAGAAAAAATATGTTTTCTAAGAAAATCAGTTATCAGTGTTCTATTTTTCTGCCCCCATGTTGCTAAAAAAGCATTGTTGCATTTTTTTTCCTCTTGCACACATCCAAATAGTGCTTTGGTCTGAATATGTCATAACAGCTCTCTGTAGTCATTCATTTTTAGCAATTTCCTATTGTGCCTCTTTCACCAAATGATTTTGCTGTGGTCCGTTTAAATCCACAGGAGGCACTTCAGACCCCGCTCCCCTCCCATTGCAGGTCATTTCAAGCCATTTCGGCCAAGTTACAGTTTAATAGCGTAGATATGATTGTCTAGTACCAGAGAAAAAAAATTCACTAATCCCTGCTCATAATGGTTTTCTGAAGCACTTTGCCTAAACAAAGAGGACCTTTTCCACTTATTTATGTATGCACTTAGAAGATGTTTTGATCTGGGGGAAGGCTTTGACCTTTGTGGGTTTATACACCCACCAACCAAACAGAATCATCTTCTTGTTGCTTTCACATCCTTCAGCTTGGACTACAAAAATACTACGAAAAACGGAAAACAGAGAAATATAAAACACTGAAAACTATGACCCAAATAGCATCTAAATCAAAAAAGACATTAATATGCTAAGTTATCCTTTTCTTGACTTTTAAGTTTGGAGACTCAAATTTAAAAGGAAAAAAAAAATGGATTTTGCTTCATATTTCCCCTTGCTGTTTGTTTACTGCAGTTTTTACAATAAATTACACAAGGCACTAAGATAAGACCAAATACTACTTTGAATTCAAACCTTCTAAGCAAACAGATTATTTTAAGGATTCATCTGTGGTTTTGAGGAAATATAAACGGCAAGTATGCATTGAATGCAGGAACACCAGAATATAAAAAATGCAGCAGTTACCATGGTATCAAGTCCAAGAGTTAGGAGCATGAGGAAGAATATGATTGCCCAGAAAGGAGAGAGGGGAAGTCTGGTCAGAGCTTCAGGATACACCACAAAGGCTATGCCTGGACCTGAGAAAAATGCAAAGAATCATATAAATATGCATGTTTTGTATGCAATATCAATACAGATGTTTCCTCTGAGGTCCAGAGCAGATGAAAAAAAACAAAGAAACATATTTTACTCATCACCTGTTCCTGGATAATGGCTTGGTTTTCTTACCCTCATCTGCTACCTTCTCTATTGGCACTTTCAGTTCATGAGCCATGAAACCAATTACAGAGAAGATGACAAATCCAGCAAATATACTGGTCGCACTGTTGGTACACGTCACTATTACAGTGTCCCTGCAAGAGCAAAAACAGATCAGGGGGCCTGATGTAGCATAAGCCAATGATATTTGCATCACTGAATTCTTATATTTCAAAAAATTGCTGATAAATAAAATGGGCTGTTAATGTAAACAGGTCTAACAGTGCCATCTAGTGGCAGGAAGAATAACTGTGTTTAAATCCAAAAATGTTCCACAGCTTATCACTGCATGGTGCCACTTTACACACACAGACCCACGCACACAGACAAACAAACAAAAAACACAGTTTTGCTGCTTCTACTGAAGCCAAGCTACTTCTTTTTATTTGAAGAAAATTATTAAAATCTGTAACATGTTATAAATTCAGTCTTTATTTCAACAATTTAAAACAGTGACCATTAAAGGAAGAATCAACAAACTATGCCAGAAAAAGTGACATTTACCAGAATATTTCTATCACACATACAGATACAGCATCATGCATCTGTTGGGTCAAGTTTAATATTTCTGATAGATGCGTAGTTTACCTTTTAAGTGTTTACCTGTAGCAGTTATTGTGGAACTTATTGTATGAGGAGAGGGTAATGAGCCCTCCCCAGGCAGCCGACAAGGAGAAGAAGATCTGAGTTGCAGCGTCTTTCCACACCTGAGGAAGAAAGAAGGATCTACAGGTAATTTTTTTTTCTATTTTAGACGTAGACTATTATCTGTTGTAATAAAGGGAGGAACACTGTGTACCTTTGCATCATTAAGTTTTTCCCATTTTGGTGTAATAAAGTAAAGGATGCCATCAGCAGCACCAGGAAGGGTCACTCCTCTGATAAGAAGAATGACCAGCACCACATAAGGAAATGTGGCTGTGAAATAAACCACCTGGCCAGGGGGAAGAAAAGAAGCAACACGTTGGAGCATACAGGGAAAAAAAAGATATCTAGGTGCATAAAGAAAATATGCATAGCTCTTCAACTTTTTCAGGTGCTATCAGACTAAAGAAAACTAACCCAATAGCCCATTTTCCTTTGCTTTTGGAAAGTCTATGGCATGTTTTTATGCAATTTATACAGCTAATTTCACTTTACTGAGGGTTTAGGTTCTGATCAGATTTAGGAAATTTCAGCTTTCAGCAAGAAGCAGCAAGGAGATGAGTGTTGAGATTTTTTAATATACCATTAGTTTGTCAAAAAATGCTGTATTAAGAGGTTTTAGAGGGAGAAAAAGCCAAAGCTGCATATGTTCAGGCAGTTCATTTAAGTTATGAGTCTACTTAGAAATGTGCTTCTGGAGTTTTGGAGCAGCAGAGCTCCGCTGACCAGCCATTGTTGTTCCCAGACCTACTGAGAATTACCTGGATTACCTTAACTTGAAAAGGCAGTCTGGGATTTCCTGCTACATGTTTATTGGGTATGTAGTAAATAACTGCAAGTAGCAGAGCATAAAATGTAATATTTATTGCCAGAATTTTTTTTTTTTTTTACATTGTAAGATAACTTAGGTATACTTTGTTTTGCCACAGTAAAAAAAAAAACAACAACAAAAACAATTGATTGAACATAGCTCTCTCACTTTTCCTTGTGCAAAAGAAAAAAACATTTTCACTAAGGCTGGCTTTTCATGTAAACCTAGCTAATTAGAGTGTAAATTCTTAAAAAAAATGTTAAACTTTATGCAAACAGCTAGATGCAGCTAGCCAGCCTCCAGTAATCATCTTTATTTCGAACAGTTGATTCCAATGTCTCTTATCTTATACTTACTATATACAATACAATTACTCACTTAACCTATCCCTTTCTGGTACCTGTACAACTAATAATCAGAATTTTTTGCTATTCTAATTAGTACAATTTTGGCTAAAAATATAGTGTTTGTGCTGCAGATAGCTGATCTGATTTTGCCTGCTTATAATGAAATAAAAGTATGTTGTTCAGTACTTCTTGTAAATGAATGATGTGGTTGTAAAGCATCAATCAATCAATTTGAAACGGGGAAAAAATATATATATGTATATATACTATATTGCCAAAAGTATTTGCTCACCCATCCAAATTATTGGAATCAGGTGTTCCAATCACTTCCATGGCCACAGGTGTATAAATTCAAGCACCTAGGCATGCAGACTGTTTTTACAAACATTTGTGAAAGAATGGGTCGCTCTCAGGAGCTCAGTGCATTCCAGCGTGGAACTGTCATAGGATGCCACCTGTGCAACACATCCAGTCG
>NW_015150539.1:1433070-1475993 GCF_000732505.1 Cyprinodon variegatus | reverse complement strand
TATATATATATATAGCTGGTAAAAGAGTGAAACTGTGTAGGAATAACAACCCCACCTGCTGGATCTGTATGGAAGTGTTCAAAATTAAATAAATAAATAAGTAATCTTGAAATACTGCTTGAATAAATATTTCACAAAAAGTGTGGCAATGAAATTGAGAAAATGAGAAAGTAAAATTCTAGAATAACTGAGTGCAAATAAAAATTCTCAGCTTAATATATTAAAATATATTTCATTTAATTTGACAATTTATCCCAGTAATATCAATTATTGTCAAGGTATTTTTATTTAATGCCAGCAGTTTTTTTTTTTTTTATGTAACTTTTAAAAAGCCAGCTTTTATTTCATAATGATATGTTTAAACTAGAGCTGATTAAAGACTCCTTAGGCAGTGGCTAAAAAAGGAGAAATAATCCTTTAACAGTTGACAGAAGAATTGGAAGCATTAATTAAAAAGCAAACTTCAGCTTTTTACTTATTGGCTCATTCTACCACAGCATCATCAATGTTATCATCATGAAGAGTAATTATCATCCTGATCGTTTCAAAGTTGCAACCATAGTGACTTAAATTTACATCTTCTGACATGAATTCCTCCAGTAATGTGCTTCTGTTCATGCAACTACACTAAGCTAGTTGTTATTAGCTGATCAAGCAGGCAGCCAGGCACTGGAAGGAAGGCTAGATGCTGTTTGGTGTCAGCCAACAGGGATGCAGGTCCAACCTGCTGAGACGAATTAGCCAACAAATCTTTTTAGTTGAAAAATATCATTGTTAAATAAAAAGGCACTGGAAAAAGCATCATAATGTAAAAAATTGGGCTTTAAAAAAGTTACATTTTGAAATAAATTCATATATTATTGGGATCAATTGTCAAATAAAGTCATTATTTTTATAATTATGACAATGAATAATAATAATGAACTGAGAATTTTACTTGCATTCAGTTAGTCACATTTATCATTCATGTATTTTTTATTCAAGTACCTATTTATTTCCCAATGACTTATGTATGTATTTCATTCTGAACACAGGTTTAGTTTAGTTCTTTTTCTCATACTTTTAAAAAATGTTAGCAGGCTTATTTAAATAAATGGTCTACGAATAAAAATAAAGGGCACCCAAGGCTCCAGAGTTTCTTTAACCAAAGTAAAGGTAATAGTGAGGCTTTCAGTGTGAAAGCTCTAATGTGACACAAAAATTCACATGATCCTGAAGCCAAAGAAAAACAGACATGAAAAATATTGCATCTGTTTGGATATATTGTTCAAAACTCTAACACCCTTAAATCATGTCAAGTAAAACTAATTGGCTTCACAAGTCAGCTCACTAGTAAAGAAAGTGAATTTGTGTGTAATTTAAGTCCAGTTTAAATGTGGTTGTTCTGTAAGACTGGTAGATCCTGAGGACCAACTAAGTAGAGCAGACATGTCAAAGATAAAGTTCGGATTAATTAAAATAAAGGTTAGGAGTAGTGTTGAACATGTCATCAGAAAACGGAAATAGTATGGCATGCCATGTGTGCCGAAAACAAACATAGCAAAACACACCATCTACACACTGTGCTGTTATAGAAGCAACATTCTGCTGTGAATGTTTTTCTTAAGCTTCGACCAGAAGCATTTTGATTTCAACATGGGTCAATGAAAGAAAACCTGTTAGGGGCCGTTAAAGATTTGATATTTGGGGCAAAGGTTAACCTCCCAGCAGGACCACAATTTTAAACTACAAAGAAATAGTTTAGGACAATTCATATTGATCGCTTGGAATGGTTCAGACCTAAATTATTAAAACTTCTTCTCATACTTTCTACATAAAAAGTAAGATGCGGGGATATTTTTGTGGGAATTAACTAGAGCATTCACAGTGGCCTTGTTTTAACAATCAATCACATTCATTTTTAATGAAACTTTTAATTTTTAATCAAATCTGGTTGTAATAATGATAATATTCCGCAGACAGGGTTAATTTCTAAGCCCTTGATGGGTATATGTTCAGTAGGGATCTCACACCCTCCCTTGGTGATTTATAAAAATATATCCTCTGTTACTCCTGGCATTTTCTCTTAAAATATGACACTAAATCTTTGCAAATTTTGCACAAGGTATTGTAGGAGCAGTACCCAGTTTTATCAGTTACTGTTACTACCTTATCATCTAGAGGATTTGAAACAGTGCAGTGAATTTAAAGGTTCCTTAAAGATTTTTTATGAAAACAAACCAGGTGAGACTAAAACTTTTCTGGATAGAGCATATTGACAGAAAGACTTATTTAATCTTAAACACAAAACATTGATATATATTTTTACATTTTTTTTATATATTTACTGTTTTAAGTGGGTCGCTCTGTCAGCTTAAGGCATGTTTCTATATTCCAGTATACGACTAATCAAATGCTAAATTAGTTGACAAATATTTCAATAATCAATTAATCACGATCAATCCGATTAATTGTTTCAGCCCTCTTGAATTATTTTCAAGACCACAAGAACTGTGAGTTTTATTATTTACAGACTCAACATATGTGAATAATTTTTGCTGTTGTTTTTGTATTATTTTTAAAAGGCCTCATTGATTGTTTTAACACAAATATCCTCTATAAGCCATCTTTGCTGCCTTGTATTAAATATATTTGTCCACTAGAGGGCAATATCATATCAACGTTTTGTCCTCAGCCTGATGGCTCCCATGAATAGACCAAGGTATGTGGACCAGGTAGGTAGGTGTTGATAGACTAATATAGCCTATACCATAGAGAGTAATATATTTTGAAAATGATAGACTTTCATAGAGTGCAGTCTGAGTTTAAAGTTTCTAGCTGTCACTGAGTAAATGAGTCTAATAGGGTTGTCAAAAGTATTGATACTCAAAAAAGTATTGATACTGAAAAGTTGTATTCGGATACAATACTCATTTTAAAAAGTATCGATACAGTGCTACCACCATTGGCACCTAAACAGTCATTCATTTTATGCGCAGATGAGAGGATAATGCACTTTCAGAACACTGTGTGATTGAATAATTCTGTGAACTTTTCGGTTTCAGACTGTTTTTTTTGTGAGAGGTGCAGCTGCTGAGAATTATTTTTGTTTCTTAACTGGTTTGGCTAGTGTCATTGTTCTGTGTGCAAAGCACAGCCAAGGAAGGAACACTTAATTTTATCAAGCTTGCTTAATATTGTGCACAGCATACAACCTCAAAATATTGTTTATTGTATTTATTTATCTATTTATTGTATTTTGTTTAATAATTTAAAAAATTCTGTTGAATTTTGGAATCTTTGTTTTTATTGTTTTGGTATCGAAAATAACATCGAGTATCGAATATTTTACTTAGTATCGGTATCGAGTTGAAAAGTTTAGTATCGTGACAACCCTAGAGTCTAAACAATGATCAGAGGAAAAGTATATCTTTACTTTGCCTGATGACTTGATTCCTTTGGCTAAAGAAGCGTAGACAATGAGCCAGGCAAGGAAGAGGCAGCCTGCCAGAGGCCAGCGGATGTCTCCTGGATATTCAATCCCTTTGGAAATATGCAACACATTGTACCTGTGGGTAAAAGGCAATGAGTTAAACTCCATTTCAATATAACTTAACAATGCAGACTGGTCTTTTTTTTTTCCTATTGAATGTTAAGCCGCAAATGGACCTTTTTCAACACATAGCTGAGAGTGCGCCTTTTAGTACGGTGCGCCTTATGGTCGTGAAAATACGGTAATTAGTTGCATGCATAACTCCTCAAGTCTAAGAGGTCATATTTATTATTGACTCTAAGGTTCTCTTATGTATATATCAAATTGCTTCAGTAATCTGATGAAGATTAAATTTCACTCTCTTTGATTAAAATATCATTGATCTCCAGACTTTTCAGATTTAGTAAGGTGTACATATGAGAGATGGAAGATTAAAAAAAATAATTTATCTATTTTTTTCTTTCACAAGTCCATTTCAAAGGTGCGTGGCAACCTGATATAATTAAATTAATTCTAGTGCAAGAAATGTTTGTCACCAGCTAAATATTTTGTAAACTGAACTGAATTAAACAAAATCCATGTGCATATTATTTCCTCTTTCTATAAATAGGGCTGTTCTGTGGAAGCATCAATGATAGAACTTGTCAAAAGGACAACTGTTAGTTAAGCCTTTAACCCAGGCATGCCGAAAGTTGGCCGCTGGGGCCGCTGTCCTGAAGGTTTTAGAGGTTTTCCTGCTCCAGGAAATCTGAGTTCATTAGCAGCTGATTAAAATGCCTTTGCTGAACTGCATTAATCTGAAACAGGTGCGCTAAAGGAGAGAAACCTCTAAAACCTGCAGGACAGCGGTCCTTGAGGACAGACTTTGGGCATGTCGGCTTTAACCAATATTCCTTTATAAAAAGTGGCAAAAGAGGCAATATTGAAAAATTGCTTTGGCAAAAATGTTTACAGCTTGCTATGAAAAAATTGACTTGCAGTAGAAAACTTCAGTTAAAGATTGCTGTGAGTGCACTTTGCCCATTGGGAAACTGGTTGAAGAATTGTGCACTAAAAATCAAAACATTCGACCTCTAGAAACGCAAAGCGAGACTTTCCTTCAAAGATCTGCAGACAAGAGTGCTGCAGAAGGTGGGTCTGCAGAGTAGTGCAACAAAGGAATAACAGCATTTGCTTTTTGGGGGGTATTTGTCATGTATGCAATTTTCTCTTCTTTATTGGCCTATCCCTTCTAATTTTAACCAATATTTTTACACATATTTGGTTTAAACATGGAAAAATGTGCAACTTCTCACTAGGAATAAAATGTTTTTTGTGCTATACAAGTTTTTATAATACAAACATAATATTTGTGCCACAGAAGATGGATTATGGCAGTTGTTACACAGTTTTATGATCAGATTTTGAAATACTTAATTGTTTTTTGTGAATAAATTTGATTGTGTTTGGTAAGGTCTTAAACTGATTTTCAGTAGATCAACACAATTAATATTTAATTAATTAATTTTGAATTCAAAATATGTAACAAACAAACAGTGCACCTGTTAAAGAAGCAAATTTGAATTTCTAAGAAGTGATAGAAATACTTTAAATTAGATACTGTACATACCAAGCTTTGTAAAGAAACTGAAATTCTTTTCTGTCAGAAAACTCACTTGAAATATTCCTCACTAGGGCTGACGTAGGTCCTGTTGCCGTCAATTGTCATGTTAAGCAGCTTTGACAGGTTCCCCATAGTGTTTGCGGACAGACAGAAAGTAGAGTTCTTGATGGAAACTGTGGTTTTGTCCCGCAGGATGCATGAGTCTGTTCCAATCAAAAATCAACACATTTGAACAAGCAGAGACATTCACAGAGGTATATAATATAAGTTCCTCTTAATTAGTTCTACACATAGTGTAAAAATGGAAGTGAACAGATTATTGTGATTTACACTAGGAAATGATACAGATTTGCTAAAACATGGAATATGTGTTTTATAGCCTCTGAGGGACAGAGTTGGAAAGAAAAACCATTGAGCAGGGCTTTGATAGATACAGTGATACATTTTAAAACTTGAACATTTTTAGTGTCCGACTTTAATATTCAGACTTTAGGTTTTTCATCATTACTATATATCGCCAGCTATAACACTATTATAAATAAAATTCTATATCCATATTTTTTTATGATTATGAAATTAAATATGAAGAATTATAAGACTCAATAAGAGGGACATTTAACTTTTAATATTTCAACATTTGAAAGTACATTTACATAAAAACAAGTGGAAATATTTTTCAATTTATTTAATTTAATGACTATATGTTTTAAAAGCTGCCTGTTTTTTTTGTTTTTTTTTTGTAGAAACTGCACACAAAAATATATAAAAATGCCATCTAAATGGATGATTATTTTTAATGCCAATAAATATAACATGAAACAGGCATTACGTGTGCGTTGCCAGCAGGTGGCAGTGTCGGGTCTCACTGCAGCACTGCAGCAGCTCTCTCTATACAGTAAATTTGTCAAGCAAGCAGTTTTAGTGCTGAATTCACAGAATCGCTGAGGGCAAATGTTTCCCAAAATATAAGCAGATTTCATGTTTATTTGATGCAAAACGACAAAAAAAAGTCAAAATCTATGCAATTCTTTAAAACTCAGATTTATTCATAATATCTAAAGAATCGCAATTAGACAACCAAAGCCGTTAAATGGCACAACCAAACATTAAAACTAAGATTTCATAGTGAGATTAAGCACAATAGATGATGTTTGTTATAATTTTGTACTATTGATCTGTAACACAGAAGCCTCCTGTACATCTTTTCATCAGACTTATTCAGGAAGGCATGAAACAAACGAGTGAGCGGCTCCTAATTTGTCACTGGGAGTCACACACTGCAGAGATCGCAGGTCAGGATTCATTATACTGCAGGACACCTCGGCTGAGGGAGTCATGACGCATTGCGCATTGTGGAGAGAGAGAGAGGGGGGATTTTGGTGAGTGTGAAGGTATGTGTCTTACCTAACAGCAGCATGTCTTTGTCCTTACATTCCAGCGTGTTCCACTCATTCCTACAGTTAGCCCATGGCAGTGAGCCCTTCAACGAAGCGAACAGGTAGTACAGTGTCCAGCACATTATAATGTTATAGTAAATGGCTATCAAGACAGATATTATCAACATGGCAATCCCGCAACCTAAAATAAATAAATGAGACGAAATATATAAATTACCCTTTAGAAAATTTGAGAGGTGTTGGTTATTTCATTTTTTTCTGATTTATTCTTTAATTTCATTTTTTGGGGGTTTGTTAGTAGCGCTATAGTTTACCTTGAAGGGCGGGAATGCACTTCCAAACTGACACGGGGCCCTGGCTGGCAAACTGGCCCAGGGACACTTCCAACAAAAAGATTGGGATCCCGGCGATGCCCAACATTGTTAGATAGGGAATCAAAAAAGCACCTGGGAGGCACATAACACAGAGGGCAGTTCAAAAGTCAGGAAATAAAGCTCAAAAATGTATTTAAAAGAGAAGCAGTTTTAATATCAGTCCAGATTCTCAGATAGAATTATCATTAAAGCTCAGATCTTTTGATTTTTGCAAGGTTCTTATGCAAACAGTAGTTTTTTTTTATTGCAGTTTTGGAAAAGAGAACCTTTGACACTTTTAACTGTTTGCACTGCAAAAAAAACTTCAATCTAAATAACAATTTTTTCTGAAAATAAGTGCACTTTTTTTCTTGAATTAAGGAGGTAAGTGAGGCACTTTGCCAGTGGAACAAAACAATTTACACTTAAAATAAGTAATTATTTCAACAGCATATTATCTATTTTTTATTTTAAGAGTAAACAATCTTATTCCATTGGCAGATCATCTTATTTACCTACTCAAATTAAGGACAAATTCACTTAATTTAAGACAATTTGTACTTATTTTCTAGATTGTTTTTGCAGTGTTAGGCCTTTAAGCGTATGCCAACATGTTTTCATTCTTTAATTTTCTTTAAAATGATTAATCCAGATCTTTTCTGTTATTTATTGATCACAAAAATATGTCTAATTTTTATTTATTTATTTATTTTTTGTCTGACTCAGAGCTCTTACCTCCACCATTTCGAAAGGCAAGATAAGGGAACCTCCACACATTTCCAAGTCCCACCGCATAACCAACCATGGACAAAATAAAATCCAATTTATTAGACCAGTTTCCCCTGGCCTTATTTTCATCTCCCCCTTCATCATCATCTTCGTCTGCCTATAGGGAGAAAAAAAAAAAAACTATAATTCTCTCAAAAAGAAAAAAAAAATCTAGCCAAACAGAATCCAAAGAATATCGCCTTCAAAATGTAACCTGGATTTTAACGGTGGTTATTTCAGCTGTTTGCTCAGGTCTATTCGTTTGTGAACCACATTCAAAAATAAAAAGTTTGCAAGATTTCAGCTTGCTTTAGGAAAAAGGACAACATGACAGAAAGAAAATACATTCATTGAGGCTAGTTCTTCAGAATACAAGAACAAGAAACAGCACTGAGGCAAAAAAAAAAAAGGCCCAGAATTTGAAAGGAAGTTTGAAAAAAAATAATAATAATAAGTAGTACATTAAATCTTCTCCAATATTAATATGTTCAGAATGGCCTTTTAAAAAGAAACTTATAACGGGTTCTGTAAAAATAATTTTACTAAAATAAATATTAGCTGTTTTAAAGTCTTACAGCCTGTTACAAATTATTGCATTTATATCTGCATTTTCCATTTCCAGCTGCGCTCTTTTTAAGAACTGCTTCCACCCAAATCATTAGAATACTCATGAAAGCAATGCGTTGTTACAACAGCACACAGAGCAACATGGCATCACCAAACAACCAAAAAGAAAATATTAGAATAAGAAAAACATCACTAAAACCTAGCAGACCCTGGATGTGTGTGTGACAGGGATGTCCCCGTGGCCACAGGGTTACCATCCGCAGCCTCACAGACGGGAAACACCTGGGCTGTACCAAGTGCGTCTGCCGGGAGCCGGGGACTCCTACAAATACCGCGAGAATATGAGCCAAGTTCTGTAGTCCGATCAGCTGGTACCAGATGAATTCATTCAGTAACATATTAGGCAAACATCTGCAAATGGCAGGGGGGGTTAATAAACAGAGTAGAAAATGAAATGTTTTATGTGATTTTCTTCATTTTTTTTTTTTTTTTTTTTGCTGACATAGGTGTTTTGTTTTTTTTTGTTTGTTTTTTTTGACGCAGATGGCATAAAATCTTATAAAAAGCTCACAAGTCCAATAAAACAGCCACACAAGTTTAAGATTCAGCTTTCTAGTAACCCGGCCAGCTACTCATCAGACTATATTATACGTCTTATTATTAATACCATATGTTACTGGTAGATAGATAGAAAATATAGCAATATAAAATCTTATATTTCATAACTAAGACCTCCTATCTCGGCGTAAAAGCACAACGACAAACCAGATCCTCCAAAATGAATAATTCGCATAAAGCTCCACAAACTCTAAAAGTTTGAATTGCTCCATGACGCTGCCAGAGGCGTGAACCCTTCAGATCCATTCATCTTTTTCCTCAATTTTAATCAGTAGCATGCAGGAACATCCGCTGCGCACCTGCCTCCAGCAGCCGCTCTGATCGGCTCATTTAGCACACTTACCCCCGTTATAGTCCCGGGCTGAACAGACGTGTTCCCATCTGTCCCTAGTATGATGGTGGTCTGGCTCATAGCCGTCCAATTACCCGGGGTGTTGTTTTGCTCTGAGGTGGCCCGGAGCGGGTCTCCAGACGAATCCTTAAAGGCCGATTGTGTGGCCCCTGATCCGGGGACCTGAGGGGCCTGGGTGCTCTTAAACGTCCCATACTCCTTATTGGAGTCCGGTTCTCCCGGTTTATTTTCCGTGGGACAAAAAGTTTTATTCTCGTTGCAGGGAGGCGGCGGCTGAGGTGCCGGGTGATGATGAGGGGAATGTGGTTGGCATGCCACCGTGTTGTCCGGTTTGTTTGCTGTAAGTCCCGCCGCTCCTTCTTGCTGCTGCATTGGGATGTAGCCTGCAGGAGCTCCGACCGGTTGCTTGGCCATGTCTCTCTGCTCAGAAAAATCCTGGGATATAAAAGTGAAAAATCAGCGACAGGAACGACGATGCTCAGATAGAACCCCTAAAGCCTTAAAGCTGGTGCAGTCCATATCTGTAGCTACTGTGGTTAAAGGTGTTAAATTCTCTGCAGGTTTTGTCTGCAGCAGCCTTAAAATTTTTAGTGCATTTCACTTTTAGGAGGTGCGTTTCAGCAGCCCATGAATGCACAGTAGTTGTGTGCGCATTGAATGGGGAGGGAGGTCGCTTTGCATTGCTCCTCCAGTTCCCGCTTTCTGCTAGATTCTTTAATTTTACGCCCCATTTCCCCCCTCATGTCATCCAGCCACACACATCCACTGATTTTTATGGCCAATAGACAAGCTGCTGCGGGTCTATGGGAGGCTCGGCTCTCCCCGCAGGCATGCGAGATCACCGGCGTTACAACGGCTGAGCTGGACTTGGGGCGGCGGAATTAAAAAACGGCTCCCTGGAATTTAACGTAGAGGGGGCGGGAAAGCAACCGGAAAATCCTCCAGATTAAAAACGTTGATTGAATAATGCTTTGATGCGTTCATTTTTGTGAAATAAGTAACCAACTTCTTTCTGGGAAGTTCCCCCCTTTGTATAAAGTAAGTAGGAAGAAAGATGCATGAATACAACAAGACAGATAGGCTACAAAATTCATCATCAGTATCCTTGATTTAAACTAAAACTAAAAAAAAAACAGGTTTTTATCATATAAAAGGAGCCCTAATGTAGCGGTGATTAAAAAACACTAAAGGGAAGTTTCTACGTTTCAGGACCACGGACAGCGCAAATGTTTCAGCTTCAAAAACTACTTTCAAGAACTTTGCAAATAACATACAATAGACCATAAAGCAATGTCAAGTCTCATTTGACTTCAGGTAAAAAGCAAACGAGGTGTTTTTTTTCAATCCACTTACCATTTTGTGCAGAGGTCTGCTGTCGGGCTGAAAACAGCTGCTAAAAAGAGGAGGAGAGGACTGGAAGCTGAAGTGGATATTGCCGCGCAAAGCAGCAAGTGCAAAGCTTTTCTATGGCTCTGTGGGAAAGATTGGAGTAGTTTGCGTCAGTGCAGAGCAAGGTGCCCTTCGTGTGACATTTTCTTGATAATAGGAGTTTGATAAATCATTAGGCTTGGATTCGGGATTTTTAAAGGGGACTTGCGGAGCCAAATCGACGGGGGGCGCGTTTTTACGTGCGTGAATTGTATGTGTTCTGATTACGCACGTTGCATGCGTGAGCGCTGGACAGACATTGCTAGAGCTGATGAATTCACTCTTGACTACAGATGTGTTGCTTCCTCACGTGCAGAGACACATCCCACACGATCACAGGCTGGTCGATTACGGTGGCGATTAGGGCTTCGTGTAGGCGTTTTTCTTCCATGCAGATATAGGATCTCTGATATGACTATCAGGCCCTTTTTATTCATAAAGTTTGTTATTTCCTGCCATCCACACCAAGTCTTCTAATATGTTATATCAGAGTATATTTCAATAAAAAAAATGCACGAATAATGAAGTTGACAATTCTTGGTTTTAGAATATTCTATAGGAAGGTACGCCAAGGGTAAAGTTCACAAAAAAGACGAAAAACTTGAGCCAAAAATGAAATGAACTATAAATAGTTTTATTCTTCCGCTTAACCGGTTTTACGCACAGTGCGCCTCAAGCTAGACGCGTCACCAATAGGATCATTGATCAAAGGAAAAGAAAAAAATTGTGGGCAAGGTCTTTACAGAGCTACTCATTTGTTAAGGTCCTGTGCAGAAAGGATTTTTTTTTTTACCAAATTACAAGCGTCAGGAGGAGCTTGAACCAACCACTGCCTCCACTGGAAGCAGTGACAGCAGAGGGTGCACGCTGTAGATTCTAAAACACTGCATTGCGCATACCATTGTCGTGGTATTTCTATTGCTTGAGGATATAAAACAAAAGTGAGGGAGCTGTTTGGGATGTCTTTTTTTTTTGGTCTTTTCACTTAAAAATAAATCTTGAGGCCTAAACATCTATCTCATCCACAGCAGGCCTTGATCAAGAGACATACATCAACCACTACAAACCAATGTTTATTTTGTAAAGCTATCCGTTTTTATCAAAAAACATATTTGTTCTTTTTTAATTTACAAAAGGGATAGCTCCACAACCCCCTCCCTTTTAAAACAACAGCTGGTGGTCTCATGCTTACATCTTTGTAATAGTCTCTGGGTCACTTCACCTCCACAATTCTCATTTCCCTATTCATTACCATAAACAATGGGCATACTGTATACACCATAATATAAGCAGAGTTCTTAAGTAGCCTACAAATACAATACTTTCGATTCATTATTGGGGACAATTTACTTGGGTAAAATATCATCTTGATCACTGATAAAAATATAAAATTTAAAAAAAAAAGCCTGTAAAGGACCTTCTGCTGGAGATGTCAAAACTACATTTTTTACAATCTTAATATAGTCAGCTTTTCAGAACTGTTTATTTTTTCTTTAGACTGACTAAGAACCCCCGTTTTTTTTTTTTTTTTACGCAGATGGCATTAACACATGTAGCTGTCTGCCAGGTCTATTGCTCATTTTCGTACCCGAACAGATTTGGTATAAAATGACCGCTACAAATACACAGAAAGACAATGGACGCAATGGACAGTACCCATAAGGTGAAACCAACAATTCCTTATCATTTGGCTCCTTCTCCAAATAACCCCTTTCCCTACCAGTGTATTACGATTTTATCCTTTCCTACTTCGTATTTAGAACTTTAAACACACATTTTATTGTAGGAGTCGATTTTTTTTTTTTTTTTTTATCATGGGGTTATGATATAGGCTACTACGCCAGAGAACATCTTTCTTCTTTATAGCCTAACCCAACAAGCCAATTACCGACAAAATGCAAAACTACAAACTGATAGAAAAAGTTTGAATTTGTATTATATAATCAATATCAACATTATTAAAAAGGCATTAATTAAGAGCAGATTCATTTTCAGACTATTTGGAGCATATCACATGGTACAGTAGGCCTATGGTTTCTCCACAATTGAATAATATCAGTTTCTATTAACAATGAAGCAAATAAAAGGCTTCTTAACCTTTTGACAATGAACTCAGGACAGCTGTGGGGGTGATTTGGGTATATGGTGAGAGTCAGTCAGTTTGGTTCAGGCCTGCTCATTTACCATGCGCGCTGCGCTCCTTCCGCTTGTAAATCTCCCTCCGTTGCAGATAAGAGACAGAGGCGGGTGTATTAGCCGCCGCCAGGAGTTTAATTACATTGTCAACAGAGAATAATTGTAATTGATTTCTTCTTCTCTTTCAGGGACCAATGATCGCAAGAATCGACGCACACACCATCACACACAATAAGTGCTTATATGATTATGAGAAACAGTTTAAATGTTTCATTCATCAGCTGCAGAAAGCGTCGTTTTCCTATTACCTATAAGAACAGCCAATTAAAACTGCAAAGTTTTACTTTTTTAAGCAGCTGGATCAGCTGTCTAATATGTTGAAGGGCCCGTTTGGGAATCTTACATTGTGGAAAGGAAAGCTGGATACTGATCCTGATCAAGCAGGCGAACTAACTGCCTGATGCAGAGGGAGAAGGTGGGGGCTTCCAGTGTCCCCCTGCTCTCGTTAATTACACGAGTTGGCCAGTTTAATTGATCACTCTCACTGTCGCATGAGAGATAAGAAGCTGCATTCATTTCCAGCACATGGGAAGCAACGATTTACAGGGGGCGGGGGGAAGTATCATCATCACCATCATCATCATCATCTTAGATGCTCACATGTGTGGTACTTTAATAAAAACAGCTTTTGCTGTTCTACTGCCTACCTATTACACTGTAAAAAAATGAGTAGGCAAAAGTGAAAATAAGACAACACAATTGGATTGTCTTATTTCAAGTGCATTTTATCTAAATATCTTATTTTCGAGGAAAAATACTCATTCCATTGGCAAACTACCGCATTTACCAACTCAGATTAAAGGGGAACACAATTTTTTTTTACATTGGTCCCTTGATTTTACGATATTACATCATATTTTACTAACCCATATGAGTTTTGTGTCATTTGGAGCTGTTCTGAAGATATTCGGTTTTGTTATATCCAAGGAACGTCTTCCTATGGGCAACGAGTTGAAGGCACAAACTGAACTGTTCATAATTTATTCTTTATGGTACGCCAGCATTCATAACATGTAGGCGAATCACTGTCCCCCAGACATCCGTGGTTATATTTTTATTTTTTTTTAAACAAAGCGGCGTGTGTATGACGTCATCCGCGCGTTGGACTGGAGTTGTGACAGGCAGCCCGGGCCACTGGCGGCTATGCTCTACCCTGTATATTCATTCGGTTAGCTAATCTGAATCGTTCAATTCCATTTCAAGAGTGGAATCATCTGTGGTACGTAGTAGCACTAGACATCTTCCAGGCATGTGAGTAAAACTAGCAGCAGTTCAGTGGACAGGAAGAATGAATGGTAGCCGGCGCGCGCGGATGACGTCATACACACGCGGCTTTGTTTATTTTGTGCCCTCAATTGTTGCCAATAGGAAGACGTTACTTGGATTACAAAACCGAATATATTCAGAACCGCTCCAAATGACACAAAACTAATATGGGTGAGCAGAACATGATGTGATAACCTAAAATCAAGGGGCCAATGTAAAAAAAAAAAACGGTGTTCCACTTTTAAGGATAAGTACAATTCATTTAAGACATTTTTACTTATTTCTAGATTGTTTTTTTCCAGTGTAAATTATTTTTGCTGACATTATTTGTTATTTGTTTGGGTTTCTTTGGTGGTCTAGCTGAAGATACTTTAATAGTAGCCACTAAGGTAACCAGATGCGCATATTTTGGCTATGTTATGTTCTAGCAAATACACTTCTAACACAATCGGAGTGTGTTTAAAATCAGTTGGTTTTTCTTACAGATTGAATAGAGATTGGCCAAAGTAGGCGCCCTCAAATTGATTTTTGTTCTGGACTTTGACTAAACGATTTATGTTTTGACCGGAACCATTTAATTGGAGATTGAACTGAGGTAGAGCCTACTGGAATGCTAACACACCCCAACTCAAATATTTTGCAGTCTCTAAATAGGGTTTATTCCCCAAGGATTTCTACATATTGTAGCTCCTTTCATCTATGGAAATCTGATCAGCTTTTCTGTTTTTGCTGAAGAACAAGAGTCACACAGTGGGATTCCTCTGCTTCATCATGTTTCCTGACAGTAATCATGTCTGTAGGAAGAGACGCAGTGTTATTTATGCCATATCACATATGCTGTGCTTGAATAGTAACATTATGGTGTTATCTGACCGCAGCGCTTTTCCCTACATCTTAGTTATGTTGCCTGCAGCCTGAAACATTACTTCTGGTTGCCCACCCTCCTTCTTTTTTGCCACTCTTCCAGTTTTGAGCATGACTTGTGTTAAAACACTGTCCCACCTTATCTGTGAATTTCTGCAGCAGAGTTACTTCTTCGCTGCTTCTCTGATAAACAACATTCTTTCTTACCTGACAGCTCGTGACAACATCATGCTGAGTGGTACCAGGGGTTTGACACCTGAAAGTTGATGTGAACATTGCAGACCGAGCTTCAGAGGTGTTTCCCTCTTGAGCAGTGAGTTCGATGATCATCCACGGATCTCTGCTGGGTTGGGCATGGTAGGTTGTTAGAACTATACCTTCATCTTCCGAGGGCAGATTAAACCGTTTAAAATGGTTAATTCAGTGTGTTAAATTAATATGCAGTGATAGCTGTTCACCACTGTCATTTTCCATCTGATTATTTTAGACTGACTTTTCTCTCCATTGAACTGAATGGTTTGCAGTTATGATACCATTATTTCATAATGGTGAATACAACTAGCCTGGGTGCCATTCCGCCCACAAGGTTTGAGGTCGGGAAGTTCGGTCTGGCATTGCTCCATAGTAGTAGTATGATCGCCCACTCTCTGGCGATCCAATCAAATTGGAAGGGCGGGCTTTATACGATGATGGACAGTTGATCAACAGTAACGTAATCAACCACGTGACCAAAGCGCGCATGGGTGACAACAACAATGGCTGCCGCTGGAGAGTAGATTCTGCTATTAGGTCTGTTCTAGAAGATATCGACAGCAAATTAATTTTAAAAGGGGAACAGAGAAACGCGATCAAGGCTCATCTTCTTATTCTAGGCGTGCAACTGCACGCTTTGATTTTTGTTGACAACAACTATGCATCGCTTAACATACGTCACGCACTCCGTTGCTCCTATTGGTTTGGTTGTAGGTCTATCCAATTGAGTGCAGAGGCCTTTTTTTTCTGGTTCGTTCAAAACACGCCCCATAATCACAGCTCTATAGAGCAGTATCAGACTCATGTTCTGACTAGAATTGAGTAGGACTACGTCAGGCTAGAATACAACAGGGCTATCTGTGAAATTGTTTAAGGGTGGGTCCATCTCCAGCAGACATTGGGGTCACCCTGGACAAGTTATCAGTTCAACACATAAAATGATTTATAACCAAACTTCCTTTAAATGTTTGGGGACCTTTATCCTTGGTCTGTCTGCAGTGTTCTTTGATTAATTCTGTGTTGTTCTTCAACAAATCCAAGGTATTCACAGAAAAGCTGTCCTTATATTGAGATTATGTGACACACAAGCAGCCCCTTGTGTGTCACATTACTCCTCAGTAATGACATGGTATTCAGTGGCTATGGATTATTAAAAGCAAGATAAGAAGATAAAGGTGCTGTAAGGACTGCAAAAAACACAATTATTGTTCGTATCAAAGAGTAACACATTTCGACAGCTTTTAAAGACTCATTTTTTTATAGCCCCACTATTGAAATCAGTGTTAGAAAATAGTTCAATAGTTAAAGGGCATAATATTATCTTGATAAAATAACATTCAGCTTTAAGTGCTATTGTTTTATTTTGTATTCATAACTAAATTTAAGAGATTTATTCAGAAAGCAGGTTATCTTGTTTTAACGGCGTTTGTTGCAAATTTGTTCAAATCAGTAATGAGATGGAAATCCTTTGGTAATACAAAGACGATTTCTGTTGGTTTACCTCAGTAAGCAAACAAGCAGCTAGAAAGACCACCTCAAGTTTGCTTATCGCAGTGGAGTGGATGATACCATCACAGACCTGCTTCAACAAACCTGCTGTCATTTAGACAAGGCAGACAGCACTGTTAGGATCATGTTCTTTGATTTCTCCAGTGCATTTCATACAATTCAGCCTGATTTATTTTGTCAGAAACTTCAGAGGACTCAGGCGGGGGCATCCACAATCGCCTTGATCAAAGACTACCTGAGAAACAGACCACAGTTTGTAAGACTGAAGGATCAACTGTCTAATCAAGCTTTCAGCAGCACAGGAGCATCTCAAGGTATTGTACTCTCGCCATTCCTTTTTGACTTCCAGTAGAAGACAGAGCCCTGTAATCTGCTAAAATACTTGAATTACTGCAGTCATTGGGTGCATCAAAGATGGACAAGAAAATGAATACATGGACCTAGTGAACCACTTTGTAAATTTTGTCGGAAACAATCATCTGATCCTGAATGTCAACAAAAAAAAAAAAAAAATTACTGTAGATTTCAGAAGAGACAGAAACAGGTTTAAACCTATCAACATCAAAGAGAACAATTGGAGGTGGTGGAGGAGTATAAGCCCCATTTACCCAACCCTTTTGAAACCGTGCCTAGAACGGTTTGAGAAAGATAACCGAGATAACTCTTGATAGTAAAAGGAATGCAACTGAATTGGACCGTGCCACTGTGTTCGGCTTTGAAATTCACGGATCTCTTCGCCTGTTCACAACATGAACTGATTCAGCTTATTAACATAAATGGCATCAAAAGACTGTGGTGTGAGCTGGGATGATGCTAAGACCGAAGCTCTCATTGAAATTTGGAAGGAAGATGCTATCCAGGCACATAAGTTCCTGAATGTTTTGTTTGCGTATTCCCGTCTTGAGAGCTGTAGTATTGTGGACCACCTATAGGAGGCAAGGAACTGCGCTAGCATGACGTGTAAATGGTTGTAAGGAACCAAGCTCGGCACAGTTAACTGATCCAAGCTTGGTCCGAACTTGGCACGGATTGGTTTCAGAGGAGTAGTGTAAATGGGTCAGTAAATATCCTCTACAAGTCTGTTATGGAGAGTGTGATCTCTTCCTCTATCATCTGCTGGGGTAACAACATCAAAGCAAATGACTTAAAAAGTATTTTTGAGTTGAATTGAAAACTCAAAACAGTAAATGTAAAACCATTATTTATTAACAGGCATGGTAAGCATGCTGCTGGCTCTGTGTCAATGACTCATTAGGATGTGCGAGCATGCCTTAAAAATAACTGTGCAGAGTTCAGTGAATGAGATTTTCCATATCATGAACAAACAGTTGGCCTTTGTTTGAAATAGGCAGCATATGGTGCACATGCTGGTGGTTATAGTGCATTCCTTCTGCAAAGTCTGAGGCTTTTCATGCATGGCTTAATAGAACGGACTGCTTTGATTTATATGCTGATAATGGACTGCTCAACCAAAAATGATTTCATATACTTTAAATATGAAAACCAGAACCAAAAAGGTGTAAAAGAAAAGAGAAAATTACGCTTTTATGAATTAAAAAAGAAACAAAATGAAGCCTTTGCCACCGATCATGATTAAAGGTGTAGTTACCAGTGAGTAAATATTGGAAAATCTTTCTGTGAAGGCAGGCATTTGGCAAGATGCCCCCCTCAGTCCCACTGCTGAATAAACCAACACATTCTGCAGAATTTCTAAAAGCATATCGACTGGTCTACAGGAAAATCAAACATTTTGTAGACTTAAATTAACTTTTCTCTTTACACTGACCCATCAGTACAAGTCACTAGTTCATCACAGAGAAACACAGTGATACATGGGACCAATAACCCTGCACACTGAATCTACCAGCTGTGTTTCTGGAGGGTAAGGTGTAGGACCCAGAGTAAACCTGCTAATGCAAAGTAGAAGCTGAAAAACATTATTTTGGTTCAAATCCAGGATCTTTCTTCTGCAAAACGGCAGCGGTGCATCACCAACCCCTAATTATTAAAAATGACAAGATATAGTGTTTTTGTTGAAAATAAGATTCATTTTCACCCAATTCTAGAACTTTGATAATAAGCATTGACTAAGCAAATGTTTTGCATTTTCATTCAGTAACAATAATAATAAATAATATAAGTAATATAAGTAATAAGTAATAATATTGCAAAAAGAAAACACAAAGTCAGTGTTTGAATTACCAAAAAAGTCTTTTATTTTGTTTCCATAAGTGTCAGCACATGAAATGCCCCAAAATGTCCAAAAGGGGCTACATTAAATCACCTGCATAATTTTATGACATCATTGAAGGCTATAAGTCTGCTTCTTGTCTGGGAGGTCAAAGGTGACAAAAAGTGAGCGAGGGTCCTTCTTGTTTTTACGCACATTGATCCTTCCCTGGAGCTCTTCTCCTTAAGAAATAAAAAGACAAATAAAACATTTTTAGGCTTTTATAGAAATGTAGAAAAACCATCTGCTGTCCAGTATTCTAAGCATGACCCCTGCTATTTCTTTGGTGGGCAGGAGAAGTCTGCATGTCCTTGTTTGCAACAAAAGCTCTAGAAAGACAAGCTCAATTTATTTTCAGACCCAAAGAAAGCATTTAAATATTCATTTACATTTTTCTTTTAGGATCTTTTGCAAAAAGTAATTTCATTTCTGTGGATTTAAAAGTTCACACAGTTGTAAAAGCTGTTTACTTTTGAAATATTGTCTATCAAACCTAATAGCCTGTGTATCTATATATCAGACTTGAAGCAAAATAAAAAAAACCATCAAAAGGCATAACGCACTGAGTCAATCATCATTTAGAATTTTCACAATAAAAGAAAAGTTTCTGATGCCCTGAAGCATTACAGGGCTGCTGAGCTCAGACCTCTGCAGCATGAGTGCACTGCTGCTTATAGAAATGATGATGTGTGTAAAGGCAATATGCTTTAATGCATCTTAATAAGCAAGATTGTGCATGGAATGCAGAAGCTCTCCTATCTCCAGATGGCAGACAGAAGGGAATACACCTACAAGACCAAGCAAAATTATGACGCATAATCACTCCGATTAACTTCCCGTTTGACTGCTGGAGGTAAATGAATGTTTACTGAAACGGCAAACAAGCGTCCTCTCACGCTCTGCTGTTCTGCCCCACCTCCGTTCTGCTGCAGGTCAGATCGGAATGAGAGGAGAAAATGCTGACTGTGGCTATTTCTCAAGCAACGCGTTTACCATCATCGCTCCCGTGTCTTTCTGGTTACCATGGCGACATCACTGTCAGACAGCTGGCTGCTGGCGCCACTCTCTGGGTCTGTTGCCCCACTGCATAGAGCAAACCTCAAAAGTGGTGAAGGCTTGGTAGTTTTACAGAAGTCAAATATAGTTTAATTATTTAAATATTAAACAAAATGCTGCCAATTACACTATGAAAAATAGTGAGCATTTTATTTTTATTCTGCCAAACTCAAAGCTCAAGCTCTGTTTCTTTGGATAGAGTGTAAACATTTAACACTTGCCACATAATCTACTTTGGATTTACATCTGGACTTTTATTGAGTTATTCCAACAACAACAAAAAAAATGAACTGTGGGAGTAATTGTAAGAAAATGGAAGACATTCAAGACCACTAATAATTTCCCAGCTCTATGCAAGATCACTGCCTGTGGGGTGAAAATGATCATGAGAACGGTGAGCAAACATTCCAGAAAAAAAATTTGTGGAGGGAGTTGAAAGTCTGTGTTGCCCAGCGACAGCTCCAAAACATCACTACTCTAGAGGATCTGCATGGAGGAATTGGCCAAAATACCAGCTACAGTGTGTGCAAACCTGGTGGAGACTTACAGGAGATGTTTGACCTCTGTCATTGCCTACAAAGATCGTTCAAAGTATTGAGTTGAACTTTAGTTATTGACCAAATACTTATTTTCCACCATAATTTACACATAAATTATTTAAAAATCCTACAATGTGATTTCCGTTATTTATTTATTTTTTGTCCGTTTCGTCTCTCATAGTTGAAATGTACCGATAATGAAAATTACAGACCTCTCTCATTATTCTAAACAGGAAAGCTTGCACAATCAGTGGCTGACTAAATACTTTTTGGCCCCACTGTATGTTGGTTGCTCTGACATTAGTTCATTATATTTATGTTATCCAGAAAAAGTTTTGTTAGATAGCGATTATATTGAAAATGCATATACCAGCCTAGGCCTAGTCAAAACACATGATGACATATATTCAGATGTGTTTATATCTTTAAAGGTATACAGGACGATATTTTATTTCCGGGTGGATCATCAAAATAAGTGGTCCTCCTAATTGTCAATCATTCTGGAGATATATTTATGTAACACAATGCAACATGTGCTTGTCAGCTATCTTTTTCTGCGCATGCGCACTTTCAGGCGTACATCTCTGGTTCTGTGTTGAGGCGGAGTCACATGACCAATGGGGAGCTAAAAGTAGTGATCATGTTCTGAATGGTCAGTTAACTGAATTTGCTAAAGTTCACTATTAAGTCCTCTATAAAATCCTCTATATAGCAATGGAGAGATTTAGGGGTTAGGGCGGACATTTGGACACAGTAAGCTTGTATGAGCTATGAGAACAGCAACTTTTAAACAGAGTCTGTAGGAGGAGTAATGGGCTCGTGCATGCTCTCACACGCCCCTTTTTTCAAAGGGGAGAGGGTGGGTCTTTTAAAAAACTCGCAAAAATCCTCCATAATACCTCTAACTTGTAAGCACATGTGACTTAGGTATCATATCTTGAACATGTAAACCACATCTGTTCACATGTTCAAGATATGATACCCAAGTTTAATTGTTTTGAATTCACTTGAGATTTATAGAAGGTGTATTTTTATAGAGATATAGAGTACACACAGAATATAAATTTGACTAGATCACTAAAACTAGTCTAAACGTGACTAAAACTATATTAATTGTCAAGTCAATATGAATTGACTTAACTGTGATGAAAAAACTCGTAAGAATTTTCATCCAATAGACTAGGACTAAACAAAGGTGGAATGGCTTCCAAAAACATTGAAGTTGGAAGAACATCTTTTGAAAGGGACTATAATAACAAAAAAGAGTATCAACAACATTTTAAAGTGTGTTAAAAAAAATGGTGCCACTTTTTGGGGGTTTATTTTTCTATTCATTTATTTTTTCTAAAAGAAAAGACTGACTGAACTGGTCTCATTATCAAACAGCAATGATAAATGAAGACCAACCCAGCTGTCCATCTTCAGTGGGGGAAAAAAAAAGCATATAAGGCAAAAGTGGCAATTCTTTGACCTTCAATAATGTTGTGTTAAAAGAAAGAAAAGGGATGTTGGTATCAGACATTTGCCCTAAAACAACTTTGCAATTAACTGCCCAAGTAATCCTCCTCGTTTCAGATTGAACTGCTGAAGCATACCGACAATCATTGACAGTGAGTGTGTTTAGTCTCGGTGCAACTACAGCAGCCCTGCTGCAATCAGTCAAACTAAACTCCCCATGGAAGAGGGGCCTGGGAGCACTTGGTAAACTGGCCACTCCGATCTGAACGAGTTAACCATGTGTGGAAATGAGTCAAGGAATGGAGCCGGGCTTTCACTGCAGTGTCGTACATCACCATGCCACTGTCATTAAGCACAACCAGGCTTCTGGAAACAGCTTGTCTCAGCCAAACAACTTCCCTCCATGAAATTAAAATTGGAATATACAGGCTCTGAACACTGACATGCAGATTGCAGCCATTTATATTACATTTACACATTTCTACAACATCTGCACCCAAATGGCTGCGCTGGATTTTATTTAAGTGTTCTAGAAGAAGCAGGATACACATCATACTGGTAGGTTATGGTTTGTGAAATGTGCCTGCTCCCCACACTGGATGAGCATGAGTCCCCTCTATGAATGTATATAAAATTCAGGGTACATTCACTCATTCTATAATGCATCCTAGAAACTGTAATCAGCTAAATATTTTAGCTGTGATTGACCTAAAAAAAAAAAAAGATTCCAGCAAAGGTATGAAACTGTATCTACAAGTTATGTAAGTTCTGTTGAATTCTTGCTAAAATGAATCATTCATAATTTATGTTGTTGTTTACGTAAAAACTTTAAATGAGTAAATACACGTGCGTGTTATAAGATAAAACATCATTTAATTTTATAATTTATTTTAAAAGTTTGTTCTTATCGGTGCTGTTATGTTTTAGCCAGGAACCAAAGTTCATACTTGTGTACCACTACGGTAAAATTAATAGATGCTACACTATGAAGCTAGATTGCAAAACCTGATGCAAGCGTGTGGAGAACCTCTCTTCATGACAAGCAGCTAATGAGGTATTATTATTTTTTTTAATGATGGATTTGTTTATACTTATGCAGCACAGCATCTTGCTCTTTTTTGTACTTGTACACTCTTGGTTTGAGCTGATATATATATTTGTGTCTGTACAGTTCCCACGGCATAAAAGTATGAACATCATAAAGGACGTAAATGGAGTGTCATGTTGAACGACATGAGAGAAAAGATGAAATAAATGCCAGTTAAAGAGAAACCGATCCGTGTCTGTCGTGGCGAGAGCTACAAGTAAGATTAATATCTCGAAAGCATACCTATTTAACATTATTGAAACCCCATTTCTAATTTGTCACAGCTAGATTTCATCAGCACTGCATCCTCTATGTGCTAAAATAAATAATTCCCTGTATTTTTCGATGTAAGAGTTCAGGTTTTGAACCACAACTCTTATTGCAAATCAAAATTCTTTTAAGATCAAACTGGTTTTAGTCTTAGGTATATAACACCTTTGATGTCAATGTACAGTAGTAGCCATTCAAAATTTCCTCACTTTCCTTGATGGGCCCTTGACTGGTCCTTTTTAAACATTAATCTTTGTACTAAAATATTCTTTCTGTCATGAATTGTTGACATTAAGATCTAAAGAGAAGCGTCATCTCCTGGTCAGACCCTGTAATTCAGTGAAAGGGTGG
The DNA here is from genome assembly GCF_000732505.1 of Cyprinodon variegatus. Taxonomy (NCBI): domain Eukaryota; kingdom Metazoa; phylum Chordata; class Actinopteri; order Cyprinodontiformes; family Cyprinodontidae; genus Cyprinodon; species Cyprinodon variegatus. Next base: position 1,452,357 of record NW_015150539.1, on the reverse strand, counting down.
AGTAAAAACTAAAATGTCCTGCAGAGGGAGGGGGTCACTCCACTGGCCAGAAGTTGGAGGGGATTCTGCTGGGAGTGCAAGGAAGTTGGCTTCCATTAAGCTGGTTATTGACTGGGAAGGGCCATTTTGAATGGCTGCTACTATATATCTTGTAAAACAGTAGTTCTCAAACCTGCCAGGTGTGTGGAAGTAAGGATAACTCTAAAACATGCAGGGCATTGGTATTTGAGGACCAGGATTGAGAACCACTGCTGTAAACCTTAATCATTTAACAAGTTAGATTAACATGTTGGTTTTCCTTATTCTTTGTAATAATGAAATGTAATTCTTTTTTCAGTTTCTTCCCCAAAGCTGAAGAATACACAATATTTTGCAGTAATATAATAACAAAACATAACAAATGAAGAAAGGCTTAAATCACTTAATATTACTGAATCAAATTAAGCTGCCTTCTAGTTTCAGTTTATGCTTTCTTGTATTCTGCATGCTTCACATGTTTGTTTGATATTCTTTTTTTTTTTTTTTTTTTTTTTTTAAAGCTAACCTTACATTTCTTTATAAGTATCTTATGACATATTGCAGGTTCCTAGATCCTCTGTTTTTGGAGCAGTCATTAAAAAAGGAGATGATTTTGTAATGTATATCACAAACACCAGCTTCCTTACAAACCCAGCCCATGTGTTGAATAACAGCTAAACTCTAAGCCTGACTTTGACAGTTCAAGGACCTTCAGGGTTTAAATAACTGAGGAGGAGGGTGAGGACCCAAAGCAGTGTTTCGACTATGTGCAAAAAGAGCTAGGGTGGGGGTGAGGGGAGATATGGAAGGGTCCACCTTCGTTCAGGACAGAGAAGGTGAATCATAAAAAGAGGAAGCAACAAAGACCAAGACTGACCAATAAAAGGCTGGATGAGAACTTTCACTCATATTTCAGCTGTTCTGACCATCCATGAGTGGCTGATAACTCACCTTGAACATAATTGGACTTTAATTCAGGAAAAGGTGCTCTCTTTTTTCAAATAGACATTAAGCAGGTAAAACTGTAAAAAAAAAAGGCCCTCCTCTTCAATACCAGAGCTACACAAACACACCAGAGCATGACAAATGATTTGCTTTTTAATTTATTATGCTGCCAGCCAGGAGGATTTGCTGGGATGTTTTGTTCCAGGCTGCTGGCTGTGTTCTCACTCTTCCAGCAGTACCTCCCACAGCAGCACAGTGCAAGAGTTAATTACTGTTCCACTCGTACCAACACATCAAATAAGATTTGGTCTCCATCACAATAAATCATCACAGCGAGAGCTAATAACACTCCAAGGTTTTGATGCCTAGCTCTTCTTCTTCAGGCCAAGAAGTCCTAAAGTTCCCCAGTCAACATTCAAAAAGGAAAAGCAACAGTTCTGTTGTCTTCAAGGTCACAAGTTCTTTGCTGCAATAGGAGGAGAGTTTATGGAAGTGTACAAGAGCCTTTGTGGAACGAATTGTGTGCGCCATATGAGGCTAGCAGGCAGCCGATGGATGCTGTTAAAAACTATTTCTAGTTTACGACCCTGAATGGAGGCGGGGGACAGTTAGAGTGAAGGAGCAAATCAACACCCCGCCTCTCACTCTAACCCTCCTTTTGTGCTACCTTTAAAGTACTGTACTCTGTATAATGGTGACAAACGTATACATGTTAAGAAGTTGGAATGCAACTGAAAACTTAATTTCAGTAACCAAATCCAAAAAAGAGACTCAAAAATAGTGTTGCTACACAAAGTAGTGACATGTTTCAAATATTCATTTCTGTTATATTTGATCATTGTGGCTAAATAAATAATAAACACATAAACTGTATTATAGACCAGAATGTTGAATAACACCAAATGGAATACATTTTTAATGCAGTGTCAGCAATCTGACAAATATGTCTGCTGTGTGTAAAGCTGAGATTCACCAAACTTTTTAAGGCTGAGTGCTGCTTCAAGGATGCTGATACAATCGATACGATTAAATTCACCATGAATGACAAAAAAAAGAGCAACGGAATAAACAAATTTCAAAATTGTGAGTTGCTGTCAGAAGAGGGCTCTCCATTTGGGCATTTGTTAACTCTGCTGTAAAGTATATGCACTTGGTTCCTTTTGCACAAATTACTTTATAAAAGGGGCGGGCATCAGAGCAAACAGTCTGAGAAGCAGCTAAGATGTTAAGTAAACCCACGTATCTTTGACAGCAAGCTTTAGGTCAGCTGTATAGTTAGTTATTAGTTATGTTCTTATTTTGCGCTTAACAATCATCTATACATTTGATTTAGGGTTTGGGTCAAGCTGGTTTGTTGGCCAACCAAACACGACAGTTCCTGGTTATTTAAGCAATTATTGACTTTTGGCAGTGAGGGCAGGTGCCAAGTCATGCTAGAAAGTCTCCATAAAGCCTTATGATGGGTTGCTTTAAATTTTACCATCAATTCGCATGGCTAGTAGGAGCAAAGCTCAACTCTCTCCATGGCATCATCCCATAGAAGGAGTTTCTATCCACTTCCCTGGTCTGTTCAGCTCAACATGGAGGACCTGGTCTTGCAAAGCGAATCTTGATATGAAAGTATTGTCAGAAGTAACCGTTATTCAGCCATAGCTCTTAGACTCCCCAAAGTGAAAGCAAATCTGGAGGATCTGGTGGACCACAGGATGCCGGCGCTATTGTTTGGCTATTCGCATTAAATACATTTATACATCTTGTTAAAACAAAGCTTCCTCTCAGCTGTGGTCTTTCACTATGCAACAGCCACATCCAGTCCCTGATTTGCTGTTGATTGATAGAAGAACTCAGATTTTTCAACTCCAGCTGAATACTCACAGGTTTTGACTCGGTTTCTCTTTGCTGTGTTCGTTCTAATCGAGCTAGAAAATCGCACCTGGCAACTCTTTTCGCCTGAACATATCTCTATGTTCAAATAACATGTAAACTACCAACTCCAGTATCGTCATTTGTGTTCAATATGGATGCACCATTAAAAGAGGCATGACCCATTGTAAATATCGGTGGAAGATAGATAGCTAAACTTGCTTTATAAAAACAAGACTGATCAAACAACTAGCAGATGACATGGCTTTCTAAAGCATCATGTCTTTCAAAACCTCACAATGGAACCCAAACAACATTGGATTCTGCTCTTCCCCACTTTTTTGAGACATTTATTTCCAAATAAACTTTAGCATTCACGTTCATCTTTAAAGACCACTGAACAACAGTCTAGTCCATTTTGTTCATTAGCATAGCCAATGATCTAACATAGGTCACCAGGTTGGGACTGAAACAATGATGGCTTATTGAGGACCAAAGCCACCAATGTGGAGGGCATCACTGACTTCCTGTGGTCAAATAATGCGTCTCAGTCTTTCCCCTGACCATAAGGGCCAGAAAATGGCACATTTCTCTAATAAAAATCTATTTTTCTTTGGCAAAGTGTCAGGCAGATATAAGGTTGAGTTATACATTTTATCAGTATAAATGACAAACCGTTGAAATACATCCCTGTCTGTGATGATTCTATATAAAAGTAAAACTTTTAAATACAACACTGAAAGAAACCAGCTTTTATACAATTTAACTTATTATTGCACAAGTTTATATTACTTTAAATTAAACATTTTCTTTCACTTCCATATCCTTAAAGTCCTTGTGAGTATAACAGTTTATTTAAAAATTACAAATCACACAAGGCCTCTTGCCTTCTTCCCAAGAAATTAGCAATTAATTACTTATGTCCTTAAACTTTGGTTCATGCTTCATTATCAAGGCCATCAAGGTTGTTCAGCAAATGTCCTAGCATGAGGTTATTATACTTTCGTTTTTCTCTAAATAAAATAACTCACTGCAAAGATGTTAAGTGAACTTATTAAAAATACATTGATTAAAGACCTCAGAGGATGTGCTGCTGCTTTAGCATTAGGACATTTGAAATGGATCCACTGGGTTTTGGAGGTTGTAGGTAGAAACCACTGTGGTTCAGGCTTACTGAAGCACAGCCCACAAATGCTCGGCCAAATTGGGGACTGTGGGGTTTCAAGGGTGGGCCAATGCCATAGAGCCCCTCGGTGGATTACAGTTCTTTGAAACATTCACCTTAAACCTGGAAATTGCCTTAGTAATAAACATATAAACATATATAGGAAAACATAATACCTGAGATTATGTGTACGATCATGAGACAGGATAAATCCTTTGTTTTTCCAGGCTAAAGCCTTTGTCTTTTCTTTAGTTGCCTAAAATTAAGCCCTACATCTTTTGTCTTTTAAATATATTTGTGGTCTGAAGATAGGTACATTTATCCACTATAGCACATTTCAAGTAAACAGAAAGTCTTTAGCACACTGTGACAAGTTTTGTTTTACTATCACACCAATTTTATAATATGAGATTATATTGTATTCTGCAACAACTTTAAATGTCAGAGGTAGGATTGACAATATTGTACCAAAAACTGCTTGACATCAGAGACCAAAGCTGTTTCAAGGGTAGAAAACCGATTGCAGGTTTTGAGAATGTATGCATATACCCAAAACAGAGATGCATTAGGTCTTAAAATCAAACCTGTCTTATGCTTATCCTGGTAGTTCATTGTCCTCCGTTTTTCCCCCTGAATTGTTTATCTGAGCCAGCAACGTACGAAGCATCCAACAGCATTTGCGCAGCATCAGAGTTTGTGGCCATCTTATCTAGTAGGCAGCAGGCGGAGGCAGAGCCACAGGCTATCTAACATCATCCACCTCTGTCATCATGCTGGTCATTTATTACAGGAGACTTAATCTGATTTCTGCTCAGTGAGTGGACGGAAGGTCCTGAGGGTCATTCATATGCACATCAGAGGTTTTCATAGAGCACAAAAGGATTTAACTTCGATAGGGCAAATTCAAACTATTTGTATTACGATGATGACAAATACAGTATTTAGAGATGCATTATATCATCACCCAAAGACACTGCATACCTGATGATGAATAATGCTACAACTATTATCTGAAAGCTTAGGTTATACTTGAATGTTCAGTTAACTTCCAGCACATCAAACACTGATTTTATAATTTCTGAGTTTTGTTCTATCCAAGAACAGTAATGGTTAAAAAACATTAAAAAAACTCAATGGCTGTGTCCGAATGTCCACCCTAATCACTATATAGGACACTATAAGGATTATGCCACTTTGGATGAGTGTATGAACGTCTCGTGGGTTAAAAAGTAGTGTACTCGAAATTTCCCACAAAGTAGTGATCATCCATGGTCATTAGACCAACAGATATATTCTGGAATGCTTTGGGAGGACAGCTCTCTTTTTGCTTGTACATACACCTGTAATAATATTTATAACCTGTATAGCACTTCTGGATAGATGCAAACCAAATTTTGTTGCTTTGTACTCGTGACAATAAAGTTGAATTCTATTCTATTCTATTTATCCAGTTTTAATGTTCTGCTGACCATGAAATGTATGGTCATTAGAACATTAAATCAAAACATGATGAAAGGAGTGAGACACTGTGATATGCTAAAATGCACAGAGGGCAGTAATATCCTGGAAAGCAACTTTATGATTACTAATACATCAATTACAGTAACAGTATAATAGTTCTGAAGAAGCAAAGAAGCATAAGACCATCCTATTACTCTGTTTATGTTTGTCAGGATAATGTGTTTCTAAAAATCGTGCATTTCACTTTTGTTATAATAAGACATGCTGCTTTCCTAAGGTTAATTTTGTTTCATCCAAAGTTTAATGCTTTGCAATCAATGTTTTTTCACAAGTGTTGGGCAGAAATTTGTATTCACCTCGAAATCTCCTATATAGATTATATTTTCCAAGATTATTTGCTGTTGTTGGGTTCTGTGCTGAACTATTGCTGTTTTCAACAATCTGTTCTTATTGCTCATTTTAATTGTTTAATTAATTCAATTAATCAATTTTAGTGTGTACTCCAAATTTTCTTTACCATTCTACATTGTACAACTGCCATGTATTTTTTATGCATTTTCGATGTAAAGAACTTTTAATTATCCTGGTATTAAAAGTGTTCAAATGACCTTCTTTCCACGTCCTAGGTAGGAGGTTTTAATATTCGGCACTTTGCCACCATCAATCTTTGAAAAGGCTTGTCGGGGCTGTATCACTGAAACTTTTGATAACATTTGAGGGAGGGGATGAAACATTTTTCAATGCATCAAGATATGGACAAGAACATTTCACACACTACTGTGAAACATTAAAAATTTTCTTCATGTCAATTAGGACCTAATTTTGAGAACTGCAAAGGCAGAATTTAAAATTACATGAGGGCGGCAGTTTATAGTAAACACCCAATGTCCTGAGCCTTCTGGAAAATAATTTGGGCCATATCAGAACCTCATCAAGCAGGGTTAATAGACTATTCACCAAAAGATCTCCAGTTCCCCTCATATAAAGCAAAACTAACCACAAATCTCATTGCAACTTTTACATCTTAATCTGCCTTCATCAATTAGAATGACTGAATCCATGAATAATCGCACCTAGAGGGTTTTTCACTGGCACAGCAATCTCTACACAGTACCAAAGCAAAGTACAAGATCATAACCAAGTCATATAGTTCTAACATCATTAGCTACTGATTCAATGCCTCCAGATGTGTGCTGGATTGTGTGCCCCAAATGATATCAATGACTGAGAATCACATGAGTCTTAATTACAGGAAAAAGAATGTTGAAATATTGCACTGGGGTTCTGTCTCCTTGAGCCCCAGTCGGCCTCGGCAGATGGCCGCTCACACTGAGCCTGGTTCTGCTGGAGGTTTCTTCCTGTTAAAAGGGTGTTTTCGTCTCCACTGTTGCTACAAGCATGCTTGGTGTGAGGGATTGCCTTTGAGTCGATGAGTCGATGCAATCAAGTGGTTTTCCTTAAATAGAAATCTTTGAACCAGTCTGACTGTATGATATGACTGAATTGTCTCTTTAAAGCATTAAATGACCAATCTCCTCCTTATATTAAATATCTGATTGTTCCTTATGTCCCTAACAGAGCACTTCGTTCTCAATCTGCAGGTTTACTAGAGGTTCCTAGAATTTCTAAAAGTAGAATGGGAGGCAGATCTTTTAGTTATCAACTCCTTCCCTCTGGAACCAACAACAGTTTTAGCCCGTGAGGCAGACACCTAGATTACGTTTAGGGCAAGGCTTAAAACTTTCCTTATTGATTAAAGCTTCTAGTTAAAAACTAGTGATGTGTGCTTAGTCGCTGGGTAAGTAGAGGGGTAGGTAAAGGTAGAGGTTAATAGCCCGATTCAGCGGGAGAGAATTTCAGTCTGGAAAGACGTTTAATTCTCCTTGGCCACATTGTGGCTCTACCTTTCTTATACCTTATACAATATATTTAGGTTATCCTAAGCTATTTCTTGCAGTTGTGCTGCTATAGGCTTAGACTGCTGGAGGACACAGGGACCCCATTTAATCATCCCATCCCATTCAATCTCTAACTTATACTCTCTCTGCTTTTTCTCATCTTAGAAGCTTCATCTGATCTGTTCCTGTTTGGCTGTGGCTCCATCCTTGAGAGAAAATTTCAGCTGTGCTGCTCCCTTCAACGCCTTTGTTTATAGATGTTGGAGCTCCTTTTGGTTTAATGATTTAGCTGAACTGAGTTGAAATGGAAGCTTCCTAATGAGGATCTATTTGGAGTAACAGATTAAGAGATATTGGACTAATTCTTTACTTGGCAATAAGGTAGTATGGAGTGCAGAGTGCAGAGATCTACTAATAATCCTCAGTGCTGGGTTACTGGTCTTTTTGTTGTTTATTTTTTCTCAGGTTTTTAATTCCTATTTGTTAACTCTAAAAGCTAAAGCTTAACTGTATTGTTGGTGAGGGGGCATGTAATTTTATGTGCAGGAAAGGTCATGTCATATTAACAATCAGTATAATAACATCATAGCCTTGAAAGACTACATATTTATCAGTGATGTAGGTTTTTGTAAGTAATTTTGGTTGGCCAGATACTTTTGGGAAGGTTGCTTACTTTTAGAAAAGTGTTGCCTTTTTGAGAAATGCCTCTTACCAGCGTTCACTGGAATTCCACTCTTAAAAATAGCTTTGCAGAACTTGGCAAAATGATTGATATCATTGACTTGATTTCTCAGGTTTTTAAACATTTCCTTAGATCAAGACCTGATGCATTAACTGCATGATTTATTTTAAGGATTTTCTTAATTCTCTGGGGTTGAAATTAAGCCTAAGTATCTATGGGAAAGTTAGAAAAAAAAATAAAAAAGATCTAAAACAATTGTGTCTTATACAATTTTAGAAATGGGATTTCTTTTTAAATACATATATGTTTTTCTTTAAACAGCTGAAATTATCATTTGAAGACTGTATTTGTTTTTCACTGGCTTTCATTTATACAGAAAATTGTGGTATGATGGCAGATGAGCTAAAACATTCCAAGTATGACTAAAAAAGCTAAAATAAACCAAGTCTTTAAAAGAGAGCTGTCCTTTGCACTGTATTTGTAATATATATATTTAGATATAATTTGAATATAAATCCTAAAATATTATGCAATTAATTTATAGTTATTCTATATATCAATTGATTAAATTGTCAATATCCTCTTCAGATGACCATTGAACAACTACTGTGTCTTCAGTCAAAGACATCTCCAGATTCCATGCAAGACAAAATGCAAACGATCCTTTCTGCCCACAGCTATTGACAAACACAACTTATTCAGAAAAAACATTTGACTTTAGAAAACATATAATTTCCCGTTGGGGTCAATAAGATATTTTCTAACTTATTTGAATAGTTTCTGCAGAATTAATCCATTCTGATTGTTTTCTCTTCAAACTGTGATAAAAGCACAGACGATCCTTACTTCGTGTTACATCTTTTATCTCCATTTCAAATGTGCATGCAATGATTTCATCGTATATCAATGGACATGACCGATATCAGATGAAGTTTTACATGCTGTCTCTCATGTATGATTTATTGTGATTCTTCCCTATCGCTGTGGGTGACAGATTCCGCGTGTCAACCAGCTTGACTAAATATCTGCCACAGAAAGATTATCTGCTACAACTTGCAATGATGAGACCTCAAAGCAAGAGAAAGACAAATAAATAATTGTGAGCGCAGCATGATATACAACAGACAAAAGTAAGTCGGTTAAAATAAATGAACCCATCACAAGTTGTATATTTATAAGTCATTGTGTCGTGACCATGAAAGTCTTGCCGGATGTTGGTAACAACAAATGCAGTTACTGTATGCAGAGAAATAAATGATAGACAACCATAAATTCTTGGTGGAATAAAGGTGGAATGATTCAGCGATACGCAGGTGTAAAGATGTATGGAACATCATGACCCAATCTGAAATCTATGAGTTATTATAAAAGCCATAGAACCACTTAGAGTAAATTAATGTCTGCTATTTCGGTCTCAACTGATGGCCTTAAGTAACATACTTTATTACCAAGATGTCAAACCAGAAACATCTGATGTTGAGTAGAAGTAATGAGCTCTCTCAAGACCTTTGCAAGCTTAGTTACATAGATGTAAACTATACTGTTGAAAAGATTTGTTAAAGAAGATTTTGTTAATAACTGAAGACAGTAACGAGTAATTTGAGGTTAAACACTAGCGTTGGAAAAACAACAAAAGTTCCCAAAAAAAAGGCCAAGAGAAGGTGTTCTTTGCAAAATTTCACACAAGGGAGTCAATGGTGATGTCAATAGTGATACTGAAAATGGACTCTTAGGGGGCCATTATACCAACCATATTTGGAGCTTAAAGGGACTGTATATTGTGCCACAAACGTAATATAAAAAAGGAAGGTTTTGAGGTTGGAACATCATGGTGCTGGGCTGGTTTGTGGCATACGGCACTGGTAGACATCATATAAACAAAAGAAAAAGCTGAGTAGAAACATTTACCAAGAAGGACTTGATAAAATTGTGCTGCATTCTAAGGCAAGAAAATGTAAAAAAAAATACAATACAACAAAATCCCAAGCACACTTAAAGGATTTTCTCGAATTCTTTAAAAGAAATGCCCTCTCCACTTTAAATCGAAAATGCGCAAGTGAGAGCATGCACGAGCCCATTCCTCCTCCTGCACGCTCTGTTTAAATGTTGCCGTTCTCATAGCTCATACAAGCTTACTGTGTCCGAACTTCCGCCCTAACTCCTAAATCCCTCAGACACTATATAGAGCGGGGACCATATAGTTGACTTTATAGTGAACTCAGTTAAATGACTGATCGGACAGATCATCCACCGCACGGTGCCTGCGCTATCTTTGTTATTAGTTACCACTGTGAGGCAGCGACAGCCTATGGAGACAGCTCGCCGCTGTGACAAAAATCCCACAATGCTTTGCGAGGAGAGCTCACCGTGCAAATCATTTGGGGATATATCTGCCTCTTCTGTGGCCTTTCTTTTCTTCTCAGACACTTCGGAGACTTGTTTTCTCTTTCAATCGTCGGCCATTTTCAAAGAACCGCAGAGAGAAAGGAGAGCTTCCATAACCGTCTGAAACCGTAGCTAACCTCAGATATACGCCTGAAAGTGCGCATGCGCAGAAAAAGATAGCTAAGGGGATGATCACATGGGACGGCCTTATGTAAAGATATCGCTAGAATGATTGACAATTATTAGGACCACTTATTTAGATGATCCACCTGGAAATAAAGCTTTTCCTCTATACCTGGTTTTAAAGAGTGAAAAAAAAGTTGATAGTTTGGCACAAAAATCACCTAAAATGAAACCTAAAGAAGTCTTTTCCACAAACTAAAGCTCAGAGTTAATAGAGGTCCAATTAGGACTCATATAATTGTGATGGTCCAGTTTAGGCAAACTTCATCTTGTAGCAAACATTTCCTGAAATCATATCACATTTATCAATTTTTTGTAACTAGGCTATTTTTGTTTTACAATTTTTTTTATTTGGGACTGAGAACTGAATTAAAGAGCAGTTGTTGACTGTGTAACATTTCTTTATAACATGTGCTTACTGACCTGCTTTAACAGCCATAGGCTTCTCTAGAAGGAAGACCGTCTGCTTCCAGTGAGTCTTTGGAACCTGAGGACCTGTGGAAAATATCACCTAGCAAGAAAACAACAAAACCGAATTAAGAAAACCACCGTGAGCAACATTAAGCTCGTGGATGTAAAAATACATATGCTAAGACATACATTGATCCCAAAAACACAAATAAAGAGCCTATCACTAATATGTCATAGAACTAAGCATACTAATGTTGGTCAATCGTTTTTACAGTACTATGTTTTAAAATCACTTGCTGCTTGGACTGTGCAATAAATGAAACCTGAAAGCACTATATTTTGAAGTTAAAAGATATTACAAGGTTTTCACATTGTACGAGATTCAGCCCCCAGTGGAAACTGTAATTTACTGCTTCAGCCACTGCACGGGCCTCAGTTCCCAGGTACAATGAGACATGCAATCAAAAAGCACATCCATGTTGCTCACAGAGCCTTGCATCAGTTGTTCCAACTGGCCAGGCTCTGCTGGGTAAGTGCTTATATCAGCAGTTGGCTAAGACGCTTGTCGATTGCCAGTGAACGCCTCAGGGAGGAGAAACACACCAAAGCATGAACATAATTGAGTTTCTGTTAAATGGCTTGGAAGCTTCTGCTGCTACTGCTTACCTTGTTGCTGCAGCCTTTGTCGAAGAAAATGTCAAAGTAGCCAACGATTGCCTGCAATGAAATATGAGAGCTGTGTAAATTGAGGCTGTAAAATAAACCCCTGGATTTGTTTGACTACACAGCAGCAAACATACAGAGCTAAAAGGCCAGGTATTAAAAAGCACAAAAAGGAATAGGGAATAATTTTCATTGAACACATCTTTTTTTTTGTGCATTGTTGATTTGATGGAAATGTAATAATACTTACATGTTCAATGTGCTTACTACACAAAGTTTTGATTAAAAGCAACCTTTATTTCTTCTTTGTAGGAGTCTATCAATACACCACATTTTATATGGCAAATATTTGACCATCTAGCAAGGAAAAAGTATGAAAATATATCAGAATAAGGAAATATTGCGGAGAAACCCTACAGTTTCTTCTACGATTATGCCATCTTAACCTTTCCAGCAGAAAATCCAACATCTGGATTGTGAGCTTTGCAATCATATGAACAATGAGCTTATGCAAACTGCACACATAACTTTGCAATTGTGTTTTAATAAGATAAAAAATTGTGCAAACTAACATTTAAATATGAATCAGTAGCTTACAACGTACAGAACGTGCATTAATTCACTGTTGCATTTACAAGAACGTGACCTTTTGAAATTCCCTTATAAACATCATAACAGGATATAGTCAAGAGTTATTTGCATCAGTGGATATTTCCTGTCTGTCTACAGGAGAAAAAAACTGTTAACAAAGCTCTTACATTTTCTATTAAAGGCAGTTAAAAAGGCTTCTCTCTGAATATGTTGCAAACCTTCCAAACAGTAAACAGTAGGAAAAGAAATAAAAAATAAAAAAAGTAAAAAAAAAAAGAGCAAAAAAATTAAAAATACATACACACACACTTGTCTTGCTAATAGTAGTGATGACCATCTATTGACCCCCATTGATCTTCTGTCATTTTCAACCTTTTCTATGTCCTAACCCTAAAAATAACCCTAACCCTTACCAGTGCATATTTTACCTCGACTCTAGCCCCAACCAAACTGACACCTTAGCCTGAAAAGTTAACAAAACGGCTCATGAGGACCAGCCTAAATGTCCTAACGTTGTAAAAATATCCTAACACTAAAGGTAACAAACTGAAACTGGTTCTAACTCTCATTCTAACAGGAGGAAGCCCACACATATATGTATATATAATAATAGTTGATCAAATATAGGAATTCAAGAGCAATAACTGAATCAGAAGGCGCTTTGACAAAGTAGTAGTCACAGGTATGCAAACTTATCCTTCCAGGTTACTGCACCTTTCTTAGATTTTACATGTTTCTTTTTCCCTGTTTGTGTGTTTTAGAATCTCTGTATTTGATATACAGTATGTCAAATTAAAGCTGGAAAAGAATATGAGACTATTTATGGCATCACCATTACAGAATTATTTCTATAAATGAAATCCTAACATTTTAGCAGAGGTGTTTGCAACTTTTAATTTCACCTTAACTACAGATGTTGCAGGCAACTAAATGACCCAACCTATTAAAGATACTGTAGGCATGGTTCATCAAACCTCATTTCTGAAAATGCTCATTCTGTTACCTCTTTTACTATTCAAGCTGAGTCTGCAAAATGTTCCATGAGCTTTCCTTCACCTCATCTGGCACTTGTCACTGGACAACAGAAATAAATTATGAGGCAGCCACCAACAACACTGAGGGCATTTCTGCTGATTATAGAAAAATAATAATAACACAGCTTGCTGCAGTTAAAAAAAAAATTAGCAAAGGTGGCAATTTTGGTGAGAATGTTGCAATAATATAAAAATAAACCCCAAGAGAGAACGAGAAATTTGTTATAAGAAAAACAAACACTGTAGATATGTTTGCCACAGTGAAGTATATCTAGATAGGATAAACCGTATTAGTGTGAGATTCAGGGATAGACACAAGTCTAAACCAACCTGGTAATCTATCTGGGCTCTGATCCTATTAGGTACCATAAATTACAGATTTATTTACATTTAAACTAGACAATTCAAGGTAAGGACTAAAAACCTAAATATACTGATATAATCAAATTATAGCCGGTGCAGAGGTTTAAAAGCATCTTGAAGGTATTTCATACATCTAAAGTTGATTGAGGTTAAGTCCAAGGCCAGAGTGCCTTTAGGTGACAACAATAGCCAGATTTGTAGAAAAAAAACAACACCCCCAGGCTTGTTTTTCTCCCATATATGCCCCCCCTAATAGAGAAAAGCCACTCTATCAATCTCAAGAGCACACTTGTAGTGGCAATGATGCAGAACTAATAGCTTTTAATCCTGACGCAGCTGACAACTTGGAGGCCAGCTCTCCAACACAAAGAAGAACTGGATCAATGGAAGGAAGGAAGAGAGCTGACAATGAGACAGATAGGGGGAGAAGTGGACAGAAACAAGCAAAAAAAGAAAAGAAGATCTGAAAAGAAACTGGGTTTGGGAATAAAAGAACTGTAACATAATGTACATCTAATGTAAAACCTGGATGTTTAAACAATTTGCAGAACATGAAGAAAGAAACTTCCATAAAATCTACAAAGAGCTTCTAAAAAAAACTATCTTGGGAGGCATAATGGATATGTTAGGATTACAGGAAAAAGTTGTGCAACCTCAGTGTCACCAGAAGCAGTGTCCAATACCCCACCCTCTGAAACACCAAACGCTTCAATCAACCTATATTGACTGAGACAAGCAGGGCCAGCACAGCTAGCTTACAGCTAAACTGCTAGAAAAGAAGCCAAAGTGGATGAAAGAGCATGTCAACCCAATGCAATTATGGTTTTTAATGAACACTACAGAGAAGCTCGTTGCAGAGGTAATTAGGAAATTAGCGTTAATTACTCATTAGGCTGAACAGATTCACCTCTCTCAGTCAGAAAGACAGAGATCATCCTCAACGTGCCTCGCTGATGACAAGGCCTCGTAAGAGAGATTGATTGTCACTTCTTCGTTGTGTAACTTTCACCAGACAGCCGGGATGGACAATTATAATTTGAGCCGTAGAGTGAAACTTGCAAATATAAAACAGACTAAGCAGTTTGGCAACTTGACACTTCATTAAAATCACACTTGAAAAGGAGAATTAAAAAAAAGAAATAAATGTAACGGCCAGAGATATTACACAGATGTGAAAGTGTTCAGAAAAGCCATTAAATACATTGATGACTCACACACTGTACTGAAGGATTGTCCTAGATCTAACCAATCAGAGCCATTTCAATCTTGACTAGAGACGATTTTAAGTAGACAATGAAATGATCGACTTGCAACAGCTAATAAATTGTGGAAAGATTCTAATCTCAAAACTGATAGTAGTATCTCTTACATGCATACCAAGAAAACAAAGAGGTAACAGTAGTTTGACAGGTTTAATCTCCAAGAAAGTTAAATAACTATAATGGTCCTGGCAGGAAACATTTCAGATTAAAAAAAAAAAAAACTTTTTTTAAAGGGGGAAATCAATCTAAAGGTTCCATATGGAGTTAGAAAGGGGTCAAAATGTTTGCAAACTTTTAATCTTATTTGAAAGTAAAAAAATAAAAGTTTAAACAGAAACTATAGAAGTTGATATTGAATGTCAAATTTTTACCTAGTAATATGAAAAACTAAAAAAGTAAACATAAAATAATAAGTATTGAATCTAAAAAATGAATAATTCAGTTTAGTATTTTATTTAGCCTTTTTCCTCTTTTTATTCAATTTCTTTATCACAGTTTTAGATTTTATTGTCAGATTCAAATCCATTTATTTCAGTTTATTTTTTTATTTTTAGTTTCAAATTCCTGTTTCAGTATCAGGATTTTTTTTTTTTTACACTTTCAAATCACATTTTTTCACATTCAGATTTTGACCCCAATCTGACCAGAGTGGGCGGGGAAACATAATGATTGACAGCTTGCAGCAGCCCTGGACAGATGTCCTGTTCCATGTTGCATTCATGGACTGTGGGAACTCCAACTACTTGGTGACCACATTCTCTGCAGCATTTATATATTGCCTTTTTGGTAAAGTCCAATGAAAAATACTATGTTAAAGACTGTACTATTGACTTTTTATTTTTATTTAATTGGATAACAAATACAGGCCTTATATGGTATACAAGATATTGGAATTTGAACCAGATTAATTCAGATTTATTTAACCCTATAAGTACAAATCATTAAAAAAGTTATTTCTGATAAAGGTTGCTAAAGTTTTAAATTCAACGAAGAGCATCTTAAACTAATCTTTTTGGTACATTTAATGAGCATTAATTTCATTTCAGCTTGTTGGTTAAGAAACAGAAGCCATGTAAAGGGTACATTGCTGTAAATTTGAGAAACAATCGGCTTTATTTCTTGTTAATACATTTTATCCGTGTTCGATCAGACTATCTCTACACATTACAGTCCCTTTTTTTCAGTCATATGCTTAGTGTAACTTGTATAGAGTTGGGCTTCTAACCTGCATTTGGCTCCACATTTCTCAAAAACTATTCTAAATAAAACAGTCTATTCACTGGATATTTAAACTGAATAAAACAGTTATCAATGTTCTGTTTAAAATGTCTCACATGACAGTATGAATTGTTACTTGTAGTTGATAGGAAAAGTGTGAGAAAGAAGAAATGAAAGGAAATCTTGAAGTGTAGAAAGGCAAACGCAGCAAAAAGGACAAATCAGAATGAATGCATTTCATTTTCATCAGTGTTTAGCCTTGGGCCTACTCTCTCTCCGTGTTAAAGGATGGCAGCAGGTTTCCTGACGGCCCACAGAGGAGGATCAGAGATGCAGCAGCTCTACGGCCCCCATTCTCAGGGAAGAGCGAGGAGAAAATTAATAATTATCATCATGGATAACACCAACAGGGAGCAATTCATCATTTCTCTCCTACTACCCGACTACATGTCAGTGCGCTGCGTGGCCTGGCCAGATACTATTATACGACGGCAGAGGGGGAGGGTGTAGAAAAGGAGGTGGGGGAGTTAAGTAGAGAGAGAAGGAGGGGCAATGAGGTGGAGGGGAGGGAATGGGCGGGAGGAAAGAGGGCTAATGTGCTTTTGATGGTGTTCATTCAGGCATGGAGGCTTCAAGCATGACCACTTCTAGAGCAAGGCAGCGTGAGTTCCCCCCATAGACCTAAAACTCCTCCTGGCCTCTCATCGTTGCTGTGGAGATCAAACGTGAATACATCTTTGGTCCTACAAACCGACAGGTTGTTTCCTCATACATGTGCACTGTTAACCCAACAATTCTACTTCAACAGGGAGACAAATGCAGGTTCAAGTCATACAACTTTAACAGCCTTATGTGGTTATTTTACAATTCGTTTTCATTCAAAACTGAAAAGACTAAATTAAGACTATTTTCTTAAGTAATCTAATGTTGCAAACACAACAGATATAAAAAAAAAAGGGCATTAGGTATTTTCTTTAGGTATACGAAGATAAAAAAATTTAATTTCCAGCATGCTTTGACCAGTTTTAATGTAACCTTCTATTGCTTAAATCAAATCATAAATCTAATTCACTTTGCATGCTATTAGCGTCCGAAGCACTTCTGTTTCAGAGAAAACAAAACGTTCACATGAGTGAGTCGCTGAAATAACTTTATAATGGTGTACATTAAAGATTTACTGCACATTTGACCCTAGCATGACATTACATCTCACTTTCTAAATGCCAGAACCAATGAGGTCCTAATAAAGAAACCCTTCAGCGGTTCTAAAATCCAGCCATGGGAGCACTGATGTAAACTTAAAGGACAGAATGCATTTATATTCAACCTTCTCTTACCAACTTCTTTTTTATTATCATTCATCTTAATAAAATAGTTCAAAGGTGACACTTTGGGTTGCTAAAGGCAGGATGAGGCAGAGATGTTTGTTATAAGGCTCTTCTCTAGAACCAGCTGCTAGGTTTTCTACATGAGGCCCTACCTTCAACACTGATCCGCCAAATTGACCCTATGATAGTAAGAGTGGTTAAATCTTAGAAGAATACTACAGTTATGCTTTCCACATGACTATCAGTATTTTCCATTTCAATCTGACTAAATTATAATAAATTTCTATTCATCCATGTGCAGCAGGTTTTAAATGCCTTTCTGAAGTATACATCCATCCATATCCATACTGGGGTCACGAGGGATGCTGGTACCTATCTCCAGCTGTCAATGGGTGAGAGGCAGGGTACACCCTGGACAGGTCTATCGCAGGGCAACACAGAGACAAGGAGGACAAACAACAAATGCGAATTTAGAGAAGTCAATTAACCTAACAGTCATGTTTTTGGACTGTGGGAGGAAGTCGGAGTACCCGGAGATAACCCATGCATGCACAGGGAGAACATGCAAACTCCAGGCATGCAGAGAGACCTCGGGCCGGGAATCGAACCTTCTTACTGCAAGGCAGCAGTGCTAACCACTGTGTCACTGAGCAGCCCTCTGAAGTATACATACCATAGGAAATTTTCCAGATTTCATCACTAACATCCCAGACTACAATTTAATTTACAAGGATTTTAGGAAAAAAACCCACACAAAAGAGATCACCATTGAGTTTTAAGACATTATTCTTATCCGACAAGCCGTTCTTACTCACCCCTAAATAAAATACAAGAGAATTATTTTGGTTTTACAAATCACCTAGATGATGAACACAATCTACTTGTATGTAATTAGACCTCTGTGTGAATCCAAGTATACTGTGAAGCCTTTGGAAGTTTATCAGAGAACATTAGGAAACAATCACAAACATAATGTTGGTAAGTTGGTCAATGTAGAAATATAGGTATCATGTTTTTACACACTAGGTGAGACCTAAGGGTCATTTCTCTAATCAACTAGTCAGCAGCACAGAAGCACCAGCGGGATAGTACTTTCACCATTCCTTTTTACTCTGTCCGCGTCTGACTTCCAGGACAAGAAAGATTCCTGTCAGAAATACTTTGATTACTCTGCAGTCATTTGGCGCATCAAAGATGGACAAGAGCCTGAGTGCAGAGAGCTGGTTAACCACTTTGTGGCATCGTGTGGAAATAATCATCTGATCATGAATGTTAATAAAAGCAGGAGGAGGATTTTAGATTTAAGATGAAACAAGTTGAATCCTGTGGACATAGGAGAATAAGTGGAGGTGGTGAAGGAGTATAGATAACTTGGTGAACATTTTTTCACGTCATTTAATTTGAAATCTAGAATTATGGGATTTTCTCATGAGAGCAAACCTGATTAAATGGGACTGAAGTTGATTTTATGCATTTGGAAAGCAGCTGGACTTGTCTGTCATGTACAGACAAAACTGGGCAAAACTGGCAAAACTGAGCTGAAACTGAAAGCAGCATTGTAGTCAAGACCGCACCAACCAAGACCTAGGAGTACTAAGATCGACACAAGACTAAGACCTTAGATGGTCTTGTCTGGTACTCCTTGGTCTTGTTTGGTGTGGTCTTGACTATGACACTAACTAAGCATGATTGTTACTATCACTATACAATGAAAAGCTTAGCAGAGTGCAAGTGAAGAGCTATTTTTTATATATTTATTTTTTGACATGAATTAAATACCATTGTAATAATAATAAAATAATAATTTTAAAAGATTT
>NW_015150539.1:1390988-1433008 GCF_000732505.1 Cyprinodon variegatus | reverse complement strand
CTTTGTGTGAGGGATTGCATTCGAGTCAATGAGTCGATGCAATCAACTGGTTTTCCTTAGATAGAAAACATTAAATCAATTTGACTATATGATCTGGTGAACTGTAAAGTGCCTTAAAATGATGTGTTGTGAATTGGCACTATATAAATAAACTGAATTGAATTGTTTTCTCAGCATCTAAGTGTTAAAAACTGTTTGGATCCATTGGAAAGGTTTTAATTACCATATTTTCTGGACTATAAGCCGCTAGCTCTTTCCCACGCTTTGAACCATGTGGATTATAAGAAAGTACAGCTTTTCTGTGCATTTCCAAAAAACCAGAAGGGGGGAAGACAAAGTTGGAAATAAAAGAATAAGGGGCTAATTTCCATTTAGCACAAGAACATGCTAGCATCAGGCATGGCAGAGAACAAATGTCCCGAATATCACACATTTTGCGATTTATTAACACTGCCGAACCAATGAAGAGACTGGGCTCAACTCCTGCAGAGCTGAAATAAGGAGCTGAAGAAGCCCCATCTTTCAGTAGAAGCTCTTACTACTACCAGCCAACAAGCTAACGGGAGCTAGTGTTCTTCTTCATCCCTACTACAGAGGCTATATGTAGAGCTCCCCCTAAAGGTTTGGTGGAAGACAGTTCAGTAGATATCAGCGGCTTATAGCTTGGTCTGGCTTATATACGTACATTTCCATTTTTTTTCAAAACATTTATTGAGCATGTTAGTGAGGTGTGCTCTATAGTCCGGAAAATAAGGAATATAGTATTTTTAACTAACACCCTTTCAATAACATGACAAATGAGTGTCTCATAGAAACCACTGCTTCCACAGGGAAATAGTTTGTTTACAAATAATACTCATGGCTAGTTGATATCGTCCCTTTAACATAATATACTGATGTAGTGATGTAGACTACAAAGTGAGTTTCTCCATTAATGATTCTCTTCTTAATGCACTAAAGTGTCCTTGAAGTTGACGAGGGCCTGACCTTAAAACCAACGCTCACGACACACAATTTAAATTTGATGGAAAGTAGGTTAGAGATGAATTGCACAGGGTTTTTTTTTGCCTCTGCTCAGCACAGCTACAGTAACCACGTCAGCAGCAGTTAGACAGCGGTGTAAAATTAATTATTCACAGAAACTTATTCTCTCTTTCTATGCATCAACATACATCACTGCCAGCCCTGGGAAGACATTGAGGCCATTTTCTTACCTTTTCTCGAATTAGGTAAGTTATCATGATGGTATAATGACGGAGAGCCAAAAAATGAGTTGGTAGAGAAAAAAGAAAACAAAAAAAACAACAACCCTCCATTTAATGAAACTTTCATCACCTATATTTGTTCCTGTCTGTGTTTTTTAAAGGCAGTGTGTGTAAAAAGGGACTGAACTTGTGAGATATAAGTGACAGGAAAAGAAGGGAGGGTTTCAAAAAATAAAAAATAAAAGCAAAAGCAGGAGGATTTGTCTTATGCTGGAAAGGCGCAGACGCACGGGTAGTGCTGTTCATTTAATGCAAGGTTAGGCAGCCTGAGCTGATGAATGGACTGTCGGCGAGAGAACAAAAGCAGGCGTTCAATCACAGGACAGGAGAGGCAGCAGCTACCCTCTTCCCAATCCCCAAACACTAGTCTAGGAGCATTTTACCCTTCACACATTATACCCTCAACTACTACTAAGAAGCTAGAGCCAAGTCTGACAACAGATCAGTATCTTTAAAGGTGGGATGTAAGAGGAGGAGGCTTGTTACAGTAGAAACTCCCCAAGTGATTTCTATCACACAGGACATACACATTTGGATTAAACACATGTCAGAAAAAAAAGATGAATCTGGTAACTGGAGAAATATGTGTGTTTTTGCAGTTCCTCACAAGATCTTCGTGGCGAGATTAATTGGAAGCAAAAGAGAAAAAAGCAACAGCTAAAAAAAATGTAATTAAAGAAAAACTCAACACGCCTTGCCCTTATATTGAATCATCTGTTTTCCTGCATTGGACTCCAAGTATGCCTGCACTTAGAGCCAAGAAATAGAACTTGGATGTTTTCAATTACAGAGGAGAGAAGACAGGAAAAATGAGAGGATGTTTACGAATGCCATTATATCCACCAGCTTTATCCAGAGAGCACAGGCCAGATAATAACTATGTATTGATTGTCCATTAAACCAATACACCCGACAGTGCAGCACAAAAACACTACGATGCGACACAGGACCTCTTCGACACAATAGGGTCTGTGAGACAGATTGCTTCACAAAGCATCAGGAGCTAAAAAGTGTCGCTAAGCTATATTTACTACTTGTTTTATAGAGAGAAATGTGTCTCAGTGGGAAGGAGTTGTGAGGTCAGCTGGGACACATGGTGCCAACAACCTACCAAATTGTCCAATATCACATTTTACAAGAAATGGTATAGTGACCGATGCTTCCCAACCAAAAGTTATACAAATTTAATTGAAGACCTAGTGTTATTTTGGCTTTTTTATTACAATATTAATTATAATGTTGAAATTAATAATTATGGAAATTTAAAACACCTTTACCTACAGTTTCCTCTATTGTGATTTAATGAACAAAGCAGAAAGAAAATTACTAATTAATTTAAGACATCTTGAAAAAAATCTGGGGAAAAAAAAACAGTGAATGTAATTTAGATTTTACCTCTTTATTAAATAGGTGACAAGTCCATCTTCTTGGAGCTTAATCTTTGTAAGTACAGCTGTTCTTACAAGGTCTCAGAGGCATTAAACCGTCCCTGCAATTAAATAGAAAACTGGGAACCTTTGTGGTTTGGGGATACTTTTTTTTTCTTTTTAGCAGCAAAAGAAAAGCTGGCTGTCCGTCCTTTTCTAGATGGCTAGGCTTACCTTCAAAACCTATGGTTAAGTGTCCAAATTATGACCAAAACATGTCAACTTTCTCAGCTAATGATTAGTGAGGAAACAAGTGTTCTGTTACTTTATCAAGCAGATGTATATCTTTACATGTTTGTTTTTACTGGAAAATTTTACAGACTGATGGTATTTTCTACAGTAAACCCCAAAACACATCCCGCCAAAAAAACAACAAAAATTGTGTTCAAGATGGTTTGGGCAAAGGTGAATAGAACAAGACATTTCCCCTCTTGACACTGTCAGACTGTATTCATTGTTGTGGACAAGGTTAATATGGCAGTCATATTGTTATGAGTAATTTTTGATGATGATGATGGTGATGATGATACAGAGAGACAGTATTGTAATATATATGTACAAGAAAACATGGTGGCACGTTGGCTTAAACATGTATATAAATGTACTCTTTATCAGACAATATCATCTGAAAATTTAGAAAATTTCTATTTAAAAATAAAATCCTGTCTTAAATTCTGTGGGTTTTTTTTCGTTTTCTTATGCAGGCCGGTTAATTATATGTCAGTCTGAACGCCTAAGTTCCGCCAGTCATATATCAACAGTCCTCTGTCCATCAAATTTTTTTGTGTCTTAGCATCTTGATTCATATATGTCGCAGCTAATATACGCAACGGCTGAAATAAGAAATAAGAATAATTAATTCTTTATTACTTTATTACTGGGAGTTCCATCCCAGTGTTCGAGGGGATGGATAACTGTGTCTTCAGCAGGCGTAGAGCTAACAGAACTGGTAGCATTGTGAGGCAAGGGCTCAAACATGTACGGCTGGAAGCCTTTTACACCAAATGGAGCTTCTGCCTCCCTGGCGTCCTCTTCCACAACATCTCCGTCCCCGCTTTCCTCCTCTACATAAAAAATGTATGACGGAGGAGACTCATCCACGACCTCCGACACAAAACTCTCCTCCTCTTGCATGTTTCCGCTGTCCATAGCATTACTTGCCAGTGTCGTTACTAAGTCACCAATTTAGTTCTACTTGGTCCCAATGTAGTTTCCTACTAGCACTAAGTTGCTAACTGGTTAGCAATGATGCTTCCGAGAAACTGGCTACAATCAAACTTGCTTGCGAACGTTCTGCCACAAGAATACCACCCTATTGATAAACGACCAATTAAATTCACTTTAATCACTTGTGTAAAGTCATGCACCACTCGGGAAAATTCGGGAATGCAACGTTTGGAACAGCTGCTTCCCTATGACTTTAAAGCCTACTGTACTCCACTGTGTGCTGCACATCTGCAAACTGGTTACAGTAAGGCCAAGATGTATAAATCACAAGTTGCGTACAATGATGCACTTCAGATTCTACTCAAGGTCCCTCGTCAGACTATCTTGACCCCTAACAGTTAGCTGTGTTTCCTTAGCTGAGTTAGAGGTATAGCGAGAATTAAATTTAGGTTATGAACAGGAATGGTAACGATTAAATAAAAGTAAGTTAGTAAGTGTAGTAGCTATAACAAATGTCAGTCCTTGTGATGTTCTACTTTGAGTAGAAGTATAAACGTAGGTGTGTTGTCGTGTGTTTAAGTGCATGATGATAGACACCTAGCAGAAGAATCTTAAATGACAACATAAACTTTTATTAACCTGTTGCATAGGACAAATTTAGAAAAAATACCATCAAGCTGGCTGTTACCCAGGAATAGACGGGAGCAGGGCTAATGAGTGCTCAGCAGATGGTGCTTATAAGAGAAAGTGGCAGCTTAGTCTAGCCTAGCCTGCCTTTATTAAAGCATGAAGAGTGAGCAGAAGGATACTAGTAATTATACCACGGATTGATATTTTGAGGTCGAGGATTTTGAACCCCATCAACACCAGAGGTTGAGGGAGATTTTGTGTTGCCCAGTGTGCTAGATGGAAGCTTTTCAGTTTAGCTAAATCAAGGCATAGATTCAGTGATGCCCCTATTTGCTGCCACTAAGGACGCACAAATCTGAAAGGGGTCGTATTTATACCTGAACATGATGCTATGATGCTGAAGCCTATATGAGTGACAAAAGGATGTACTGTTTGGATCAACAAGAAATTTAAAATGCAGAATGCAATCTTCAACCACTTAAGCTGTCACTAAAAAGGTTTTAGGACAATAGTTTTAGAACTAAATTATCTCACATGAAAAATTTAAATATTAGCACACCCTATCCCTAGTTTATATAGTTAGAAATGCAAAAAAAAAAACTTTATTTGATAAGTTATCCTTTAATTAAAACATTGCATAAAACATTATCATTTAATAAGTCCCATTTGTTAATATCTCTGATTCAATTATGTATTTTTACACATTTCTGTTCAATGACAGGTGTTAAAAGTGGACGAACAAACATATAAGTTGCATTTTGTTGCCTTAAATACTTTCAACAACATAACGGAAGTGTAAATATTTATTTATTTTTTGCTGAGACAATATTTTTGCTGCATAAAACTATGATAAAAGCTGGTAAAATAGTGTGCCTATGATGTTAGCACAGTAGCATAGGAAGTCAAAAGCAATGTTAACATCAGGCTTTGTAATTCTTACCGTCCATTCTGTTGTCTTTGTCATCTTTAGGGAAAAGTCTGCAGTAAACTCAAGCTCTGACAGGCATACTGTGTTACAGTCCAACATCTTTGAAAAGAAAAAAAAAAGAGATAAAATGACAATAAAATGAAGAAATACATCATAAAGTAAAATAATAACATGTATTTATCAAGGCATTGCTTGTGTTACTGGCTGTTTCAAACAGCATTATTTAAACATATGTCCATAACAAAAAGTCCAGAATAGAACATAGTTTTGATCATACAGTCTTGTTTCCAGCCACATGAGAAGCACCGCACACCAAAAATGGTATGATTTCACCAAGAAAATTTAGCTGTCAGATGGAATATCTTGCCAAAACTCTCGAGATCAAGTGAAATTAGACACTGCATGTGGACAACATGTGGTAAATTATAAATGTTTTAAATCAGGTTGGGTCTGGATTAGCCAGCAGGTGGGTCCAGATCCGGACTGCGGTCTGCAAATCTGTGACCTCTGCTGCGTGTTTAATGGATATATGTTTCTACACCTACAGGATTAAAATCAGGGGGCCAAGATTCAAGTTAAAGATTTATCGAATTTAAGAAAAAGAATTATAACAATATTAATCTTTATTTGCTTTTACAGCTTTAGATCCTTACAAGGATTTATTTTCCTCTTCATTTAACCCATCCTCATGAAGAACAGTGGGCTGCCTGCATTCAGGGATCCTAAGTCAATGTCCGTGGAACCAGGGAACTGCAGCCCTCTTTGGAAGCAACTCCCATAATATAACCATTAGGCCACACTAATATAAACTACAGTGAGGAAAATAAAGATTTGAACATCCTGCTATTTTGTAAGTTCTCCCACTTAGAAATCATGGAGGGGTCTGATATAGTTATCGTAGGTGCATGTCAATTGTGAAAGATATAATCTATATAAAAAAAAAATTCAGAAATCACCATATGTTTACGTAAGGCCGTAATACATGCTTGTCCCCATTTTCACCCACAGGCGGTGAGTCTGACAGTGGAAAAATTGCAAATCTTATGAAAAAGTAAGCTTGCACGAGCAATGCAAACAGCAACTTTTAAACAGAGCGTGCATGAGGAGAAATGGGCTCATGCATGCTCTCACATGTGTTTAATAGGTGTTCTCTCTCAAGAGCGGGTACAGGGTTGTGCATGTGCATTTTTTTTTAAGTGGAGAGTGGTGGGTCTTTTCAAAGAATTCAAAGAAATCCTCCACTATACCTTTAAGTATTGTAATATAGTGTTATTGGATTTTTTTTTTTTGTATTTTTTGGTAAGTTAGATTAGCTCCCCTTTGAAATGTCACAAAATAGATTGTACTATGCAATGAGGACAAAATAATTTATCTGAATTTAGCATCAACTTATCTAGACTTTTTCTATCTGTTCAGGAGATATCAAAAAACAAAAATCCAAGTATAACAGTTTCCTTTATCAAAATGTAAGCATATGAGTAATAACACTCACATTTTGTAGACTTTCAACTGTCGTAAATTATCACATAAACTTGATTTCCCAAAAACAATCCGTAATATCTGAACAATAATTGGTAAAATTGTTTCATTTTAGTTGTTTTATCTTTAATTAATCTGGCCAATATAATGCTTTGATGCCAACTGTTACAAATGGTTTAAAAGTTCTAGAAAGTATAAGAGTCTAAGCATCCATTAAAAAAGATTATAAATCAAAACAAGCTCTTATATTAGCATATTACTGGAAGTGTGGAGTTGAGGTGCGCATTAGCCTACTTAGTATCAGAGAAAATGCCCACTTTTCGCAAAAAAATTCTTCTAATAGCAAACTTTTCTCTGTATTGTGCACAGAAGAGAAAAAATTCCCACTAAATCCAAGGTCTTGGTCTCTAATTTATTGTTTGTGATGTTTCCAGCGTTTTATTGTCATTACATTGTCAATTACAAGTACAGTGCAATGAAATTCACTCTCTGCATTTAACCCGTCCCGTTGTGGAGCAGTGAGCTGCCATTTGGGACGCCGGGGGAACAGGGTTAAGGGTTAAGTGTCTTGCTAAACCCGGGCTTACGCTGTACGATTTTTTGCCCTTTTCAGTCCAGCTTCCCAGTCGTGCGAGATTGGGCCAACTTTCAACCTGATTGTGCGTTATGTTGTGTAAAGGGGGTAACGAGGCCCGATCAGCCTCTCACGACCACCTCCCAATCAGGAACTGTCAGGAGAACATCAAACATGTTTGATTTTCAGTCGACCTTTGTGGGCAAATCGCCCAAATCTTCTTCTCAAATGAAAACACAGAAGCATGGTGGGGGTGTGAGTAAAATGGAGTTCTTTCTTTTAAATTGACAGACCGTATTAGCCAAGTTTGCTCGGCCATGTCTTTGTCCAAATACATTGCCGCCTTTAATTCCTAGAGTTTTTCAGCACAAAAAATTGCACAAATTGCCAAGGCAGCACGTTTCACGCTGGTGAGCTTCATATTCCTCTTCTACTGGTTTGGCTTTCGGATAGAGGAGTACGAGTAGCGCTATCTCACTGCGGAGCTCAGTCCAACGTGGTTTTTAGACGCACAGTGTGAGCAGGTAGATCGGATCAGAGCGTCCTGCTGCACAGTGTGAGAACATACACCGTGAGCTGTGAACTCACACTGTACGACAAAACCCTGCCGATTCGTCGTACAGTGTGAGCTGTAGCTGTGTGCAATGATTGAAAAAAAGTGCAAAGTGTATGCCCGGCTTAAAGGAATAGTACACCCAAAACATGATTAGCCTTCATTTTCTACTCACCCCCATGCTGAACAACACTCTGGAGTACTTTTTTGATATCTCAAATGCATCTGGAGATCTGGGAGGCTTCTTGCTGTCTGCTGACATTCAAATAATGGAGGTGCCCAGCGCCCGAGGCATAAAGGTCCATAAAAGTCCACAAAAAACGTTTCAATATTCCTCCATACTGCTCGTCCAATGTATTCCAAGTTTCCTGAGTGGGTAGCATCCAGAATTTACTCGAAACGAAGTCATTTAGAATGATTTTAGAGCATAAACAGTAGTGTATAGGATTTCCTGAAAGCGCGCACATGCGCGATCACGACGCTACGGAAGCCGGCACACCAAACCAGCGCATTCAGCTCGGCAAAGAACTCATGCTCTTCCTCAACACTGAAGTCCTCAGACATTTTTCTTTCGTTGTTTCTTTCTTTGCACAGGTAAACGCACATTTCTTCTTCTACGCTTGCATTATTGGAAGAGCAGACGCTGAATGCGCACTTTCATCTGGTTTGGTCTGCCGGCTTCCGTAGCGTCGTGATCGCGCATGTGCGCGCTTTCAGGAAATCCTATACACTACTGTTTATGCTCTAAAAACATTCTAAATGACTTCGATTCGAGTAAATTCTGGATGCTACCCACTCAGGACACTTGGAATACATTGGACGAGCAGTATGGAGGAATATTGACACGTTTTTTGTGGACTTTTATGGACCTTTCTGTCTCGGGCACCATAGACCTCCATTATTTGAATGTCAGCAGACAGCAAGAAGCCTCCCAGATCTCCAGATGCATTTGAGATATCAAAAAAGTACTCCAGGGTGTTGTTCAGCATGGGGGTGAGTAGAAAATGAAGGCTAATCATGTTTTGGGTGTACTATTCCTTTAAGAGAGCCAGAGTTGCAGTCTGTCGGAGTAGGCTTTAAACGCACAATCTCAGGATTCCAAGCCCTATTCCCTGATCACTAGGCCGCCACTCCGGCCAAAAATACTTCTTTCTCAATCTACTCATTCTCACCAGATGAGTAGATTGGGGAAAGACTGAAAGAGAAGTTAGATAGTTCTATTGCTTTACCCTTTTACCCTTTAACATAAGTGAAACCAAAGACTTGTCTGCTGTCAGAAAAATATTGTTTGTTAAAATGTGGCTCAGTTAATAACAACAGCATAGTCAATGTATTTAATGAGGACAAGCAGGGACCCAAAATGACAGCAAGTTAAGCTGTTTTGACTTTAGAAAACTCTCATCTATTTAGCAGGAATTTATAATTCTAGAAAACCACTCTCAATTTTACGGAATTGCAGCCAGCTCTAATGGAATGCTATTGGATCGTATCAACGGGAGGCAATAGATGAGAGTCCTTGTAATTTGGGCAGAGGGGGTGACAATTTGTCACTTGAGGGGAGAAGCTATCGATTAGAGAATTCAAATTCCATTACATCAAAGTTCCCCCCTCATTCATCACCTGCCCTGATGGGTGAAAGACGCAACACTTATCAGAGGGGGTAACTGGGAAAGGAATACAGCTCCAGCGTCGTATGAAGAGCCAGGAGCAAAGGGTGTCCCTTTTGGTTCTTAGATGTGGCATTGTTTCACTTCATTTGTTTGTGGGTGTGTGGGTTTTATCTCAGAGAAACAAATGCAAACACTTTATTACAACCCCTTTATTTAAATTCTGCTGAGAGTAATTTAGTTTTCCTAAGAGGGACCTAAACAAGGATTAGTCAGATCCATCACCCAGCTCTACAGCATCACAACAAACACCTCCCTAAACTTTGTGGCTCTATGTCTAAGTCAACAGCTAACTCTATCTAACAGCCTAAACCTTAAAACTTAATATTTCCATGTCTGCATAACACAGGGGGGAAACACATAATTGCTTGTCAATGCTGCTTTCTGATAACATGTTTAATGCTTTAAGATTCCCCTTAACTGAAAAGCTTTCTAAGACAGCAGTGTTGTTTGTATGCTATGGGAACATAGCTATAACCTAACCACAGCTGGGCTTCTATTCTCTGGACCCTTTTCTAAGACACTCAACTTTTATTAGTATTTTTTTTCTGTTTATTTTACTGATTTAGAGAATGACTTGCTTGTCTGCTTCAGATAAATTTCCTACTGCATAATGGGTGAAAAAATGATGGCCTGGAATTTTCCATTGTGTTCTTACAGAGTAGCAGGATTAATGCTTTACTCAATTACAGTAACCTGAGCAGTTAACTGTTTAATAGCTGACATTTTTCGAACGTCTGAGGTCCACAGAATAAGAAAAATTTTGCTACTAGAAAAAAAGTAGTTTTCCTACATTTCAAGTTCTGAGCTCAGTCCTGCTGAAGTCAGGACGACTGTCACATATGTGGCTTTGTTAGGAGTTAAAATCTCCTTGCAGAAAGTACAATTTGAATACAAACCAGACCAACCAAATAAACATAAAAGTAAACATAATAAAATTCACTCAATGTTTGACCAAACAAGCCGATTAAAGGAGTTTTCTGTTGTGAACACACCCTTGGTAAGTGGTTGAGCAGCCTGCAAACTAAATAAGATTCTTCAGATTTGTTCTAATTTGTTGATAAAAAAATTCTCATACCTGTATGACGGCAGGTTCAGATATGAGTGTCTCTGCATTCACGACTTCCACCACAGCCTCAGGCACCACAGCACTCTTCATGCATGCCATATTGAAGCCATAAACATCATCCCAGAATCCAATCCGACTTTGGTGCTTCTCTGCATCTCCCACAGCAGCCAGGCTGATGTTACAGAGATCTGGATACACTAAAAAAAGAAAGAAAGAGAGACCCTTTTTAAGACGGAACAAGGCCTCTATTTCAATACTTCCAGAAAATATAAAGAAGAATACACTTACATTTAAAAGCTATCTGAAAATGTGTTGCTTAGCATTGGCATATGGAAAATATCTCAAATGTTGTTTTCAGAGATCCACGGAAATACATTCTTTAAAATTTTAGCCTTTATTTTACCCTATGCAAAATATCATTTATCATAACTAGAGAAATGGGTGGAAAGTTCACATCGCAAAAAGATTTGTTTTAATTCAACACATTTAATGACTACAAACAGATTCAACAAATTCAATCAGAACAGTAAGGAATGAAGTGGGTGTGGACTTTTACATCAATTTTATAAATGTGCTGTAATGACTGTATTCATCACTCTTGTACAAACAATGGCCTGATGACCATTTTGTCCTACTTTAATTTTTCATACTTTATTTTGCAGTCTAAGAAGGTAGAAGGGGGTGATCGTAACAGTTACATAACTTTGCTCAATACAGGAAAATAAAATCCACAAAATGTATTTATTCTTTATTCTGCATGTTTAAAATTTGATTTGTCAATTCAATACACAAATGGAGTTAAATCTTAGATCTCAGTGCCTCTCATGCTACTACTGCTGTCAGCTTTAGTTCTAGATGTTCTGCAAAACCAAGTAAAAAAAAACAACAAAGAAATGTAAATGACTGCCATGCATCGCTCCTAATATTAAATAGATACCTTTATTTGGAAACTTATTGGTATATTTAATCATATTGGAATGGTTTTGTCCCTGTAGAGATAAATTAACAATCATTTTGTTTCAGGGAAACTAAACTATTCTTGATAGTGTTTTTCTATTCCAGTGTCTCTTAATTTATAACATTATCTATTATTTATAACATTATCTTATTTTATATTAATTATTTATTAACCGCAGTATTAAGCTTGTATACAAACAATTTTATTGTTAGTTTTCATATTTCGTATTAGTATGCCTCTTAAAATGTAGATCTACAATCAAATATAAGATGCCTGATTTAAATGAAGAACTGGACAATGCCAGTCATTGTGGTAATTTTCACAAAAATGTTTTTCTTTATTCTAGGTAGATGTTTCAAGGGGCTGCAGGTCTTTAATAACTGCAAGGTAGGTAAACGTAATATTTTACTTCTTTATCCACTTTTGCCAAAGTCCTTTTCATCCAGTTATGTCCTGGTCATGAAGATCAAACAGCTTTATAACTGTTCTGTCATACATATTAATATTTGAAAAAGGAAAACTAATTCCAATGTCACAATATGCATACGTTTTTGTTCAGTATTACTACTTTACCCAGTTGTTATACTCAACACATGACTCTGTGGAAAAGTTGTGAGTAAAATTAAAAATTAAAAAAAGAACCTTCAGCATCGAATTGGGTTTCTTCAACCATTTCAGCGCTCACTTAAAAAATAAACTTAGTTTAGCAACATGCACCATTCCTGCTTTAAACCTGCTGTTGTGAAACGCTGCAAAACATTTCTTAGTACCTACATCTAAATGAAATGCACCAAATCAAGTGTTTTTTGTTATTGTTGGGTAATAAACCATGCAGTATAAAGCGCAACGTTAAAGCTTATAACTGCTATTTCTGTACATTTTAATCAATACTTTTTAGATAATAAAAATTTAATTAATATGATTCCCTATTTATTGGTAAATCAGATAAAATAATGCAACCTACTTTTATTTACTGACCTATTAGGTCCTAGAGCAAGTGTGCTAATAAATGTTACAAAATCAATGATCAAATTACTCTGTTTTAAGCGAAAGTTTTTCTAAAGAAAAAAAAAGGGAGATATAATAAAAGTTATGATTAATGGCTGCACCTTTATCACACAACGTCTGTGGAGTTGTAGTGAATTACTACTGAAAATAATTCTTCTAAGAAATGAAAGCAAAAAATAGATAAATAGCTATTAAATTGTATTTCTAATTTATTGTAGCACAGCAAGCTGAGGTCAGATGCAGTTTTAGATTTCACATACAGTTTGTGGAGACTTGTTTTTTCCTTCAGTTATACAAATAACTATCATTATGCAGCAGATGTAAGAGACAATTTTAGGACACTTGCTTTAGGTTTTGTATTACAGATAACTGAATAAAATAACTCTTATAAAACAGGTTTTTAGACCTCCAAGAGGGACACAGCATTTTTGTATCGCATTGTTTTCTTTATAGCTTTTCTCTGTGTCGGCTTACACTGTAAATGACTGAATGAATAATTCATGACCTAAAATGAACATTAAATGCTAACTTTAATGTTTGGTCATTGAATTTCAGATCTAAATTTCTTAGATCAGTGGTGAAAAGACATAGCATTAATAGATAATATCCTCTGCAATTAGATACTAGATGCTCGAAGCCAAATATACTCCTGCTGTGAAGTAGCATTAGCCAATACTGAGGCCTTCGGCCCAAAGTAAGGGTTTGACTACATTCATGAAGAGAAGTCAAAACTAAACAAATTTAAAAGTTGAAAGAATGCATCACACAGAAAAATGAATTTATCATACAATACTATGTAATAGAATATATAACTAGTATTTCCAAAAAATATGCAGTGGTTATAAAACTCAAGATTATTCATTTTAAATAAATCTCAGTTAAATAATGTCTACCAAAACTGGAAAATATAAGGTACTTTAGGATTGACCACCAAAATATTTTTCATTTGGTTCACACACTAAAGTTTGATCCAAAACACCCATACATTCGTTAATGACAAAGATTAAGATTAGAACTGACTAATATATAAAAACCTAGTTTTAAATATCAAAACATATAAAGAGATTTGGTGTTTTTTTATATATATATATATATATATATATTTCAGAAAACATGCATTTAAGATAATTTGGTTTCTAAGATGAAACATTCACTACTGCTTTAAATTTCAATGAAAGAGATGCCAAAGCTTAAGGAAAGACAAGTTTATTTATATAGCACATTTCAGTGGTAAAACAATTCAGTGCCCTGCCCAAGAAAAGAAGTAAACCTAAAGTAAATTGTGACATAAAGGTCACACACAAAAATTCTATAGAAATAAAATGGAGAATTTTTTTAAGTCCTCGACCACATCTTAAACAGGGGTGCCAATATTTGCGGGGGCACTGCATATGATTACATAAAAAAATAACAGTTGAAAACTTTACTACTTGTGTTTATAAATAACAATAAAAGGCCACTCTAAAAAAAATCTGTTTTTAATCTCGAATTAAGGCCACTTAGTGTTTCATTGCTTTAGGGTTTTCCTGGGAGCTTTTCCACATTAGTGAAGTATAGCACATACAACCTGCTTCTAACTTTCTAAAAACAAAACATAAAAAAAATACATATTAAAGATCCAAATCAATAATGAAAATTAAGCACTTATGCACTAAATGCCTGTAAAGATACAAAGGAAGAACCAATGTGGGACATAGCTGGTAGTTTTGTCTTGGCATCCCAAACTAGAATATGATTTAAAAAATAGAATAAAAAAGCCCGTAAAGAAATATTATTCTTCTTAATGACACAATTGCTTATTTCTGTCAAGGCAATTTTGTTTGTATAGCACAATTCAGTACAAAGGCAATTCAAGGTGCTTTACATTAATTAAAGAGTAAAATAGAATAAAATAATCGCAGAATAAAAGGAAATGAAGATTGAAAAACTTTATAAAAGCAGATGGCGAAAAAAACTAAACAGTTGGACTACAGTTAAGGGCTTAACAGTCAGAGGGTGTTCTAAAAAAAAAAAGAGGTTTCAAAAGAACTCAGGCTTTCAGCACTTTACAGTCTTCAGGAAGTTCAATCAAGACAAGTGGAGAATAGGAACTAAATGCTACTTTGCGATTTTTGCTTCCAGTTCAAGGTGAGTCGGCTTCATTTAGAAAAACCTCAGTCTGGGAGGTTGATAAACTCATAATTTTTAAGTGTTGAGGTGATTATCCATTCATTGATATATAGACTATCTGAGGGATTTTAAAGTATATTCTCTGAGCTACAGAAAGTAAGTGTAAGGACTGCTTGGACATTAGTCCTTTAATCGTGGAAATGTTCTTCGGGTGATAAAAGGCTGACTTAGTAATGGCCTTTATGTGTCTATGAAGGTTCAGGTCTGAGTCCATCATCACACCAACATCTTGGCCATAATCAGGGGTTTCTAGCTGTAATAGCTGAAACTGTGACTTAACTCTGGACCTCTCTTGCTTTGGTCAGTATATTATTATCTCAGTTTGTTTTTTTGTTTTTTTTCCCAGTGATGGAACATTTACCTATTGATCTGTTCTATACATCTAACCAATGCTCTGACGGGTTCATAGTCACCTAGTGATTTTGTGATGTAAAGGTGTATGTCATCTGCATACTTATAGTAACTGATCTTGTTGTTTGCTATAAACTGACATAAGGGGATAAGGGGCCCCAAGAATGGAGCATTGCAAGTGATTTTTCTGATTTCTAAATTTTCTCTTGTGGTCGGAAAATTTATATTTCTCTCATTTCATTTACTGATTTATGCTATTTACTCACTGAAAAATGTTTTTACCCATTCTGGTGAAAAGAAAGTGCTGATTTCCTTGGTATGGCTACTTCTTCTTATAATATGTGCTTTTCATCAAGATGTGCTATTGGGAACAGCATAATACCAATAAAACCAAGAGGAAAATTAGCTAAACTGTGCCCATACAACAAGAATTTTATCTCATACAACGAGAATTTTATTCAGAAAAGACTTTTCAACTTTCTGATTAATTAAGAAAAGAAACATACTATAAAATAACTGTTATTTGTGACTAACTGCAATCGACATGTCAGATAAAGATGCTGGAAATAAAAAGTGAGCCTACTCATAAACATCGTTCGGTTTGACCGTCTCTTCTTGCTCAAAAAATAAAACATTTTTCTGTTTCAGCACCACTGTCCGTCAGTATTTCCTCCAAAGCCTATTGGATGGATAATTTTTGCTTCTGTGCCATCACGACAACAGCAATTTTTGTTTTATTCACAGCACACAAATCAACAAGCCGGCTGTGTCTGCTGCATGAGTAAAGCACTCTGTGCGCAAAGCAGTTCTGCTCACATATTTAATATTCTATTTGGATTATTTATTATATGTGTTATACATTGCTGGAAAACCTTGAGTGTGTATTTTTCAATGATTCCAGCCATGGGGGGGCATTCCCACTCAGGGAAGCATTTTGATGGGAGTCAGAAAATTCTGATAGAAATTGACATGCTATTTTCTGTGTTTAAAGTGTTTTAAAACCAAAATAATATAAGAAAAAAACAAATTGGTGGCTTCTTTCAAGCCTATCTTTAAATAGGATTTAGAAAAAAAATCGATTGTTTTTTTGCCTTACATTTAAGCTGTAAAAAAAAGAAAAGAAAAAAAAAAATTAATTCAATTCTTAGAGGCTCAAAAAGGTTAAATAGCGATGGCATCCTGAATCATGAATGTCTTTGTGACCTTGGTGTTCTTTGAAAGATCCTGGGTTTGATTTCCAGTTGCAGAAGGACGGATATCCAGTGTAAGAACTTTGCCAATTCTGTGTCCACATTGTATTTGCTTTGGCGACCCCTGCATAAGGAAGCCCCGAAAGGACTCAAATAATTCCAGCATATGTGTAAATAACCATGACATAACCATTGATAAATAAGGCTGTGCAAAAACTATAAAAGAATGGTGACAGCTTAGTAATGGGAAACTTATTGCCTCCCAAATCAGCTTAGGCCTGACCATGTGTATTAGCATTCGGTTGAACTAAGTAGACCCTTATTTACACATGCAAACAGAAGGTCTTATCTGTTCGTCTTTCTCGGACAATAGAACTGATTGAGTAATTACGTTCATCGAGTGAAGGTAAAATTGTTGACTTGGCAGAATCAGGACAGCACTGTAAGATTGCTGGGGAAAGGACCTGGAAGTGATTAAAAGCCAAACCTGGCAGTGCTGTGCAGAAAGACAAAAAAATTAAGAAGGGCGGACTAGGCAGGCATCAATAGATTCATGGCTTTGACATCTGCGTCCTTCTCGAATCGCTGCTCACAGCCCGTTTGTCAAGCACACCACTCCCCTTCACCCCCACACCCTGTACTCTTGCTCTTTTTTTGCCCCCCATCTAACACCCCAACCCAATGGTCGTCTGTATAGAGGAGTGGGGAAAAAAGTGTGTGAGGGGGAGTAGTACAAAACAGACTTTTTTCCCCTGGACACTGTACTGTGCCAGGCATGTGGGGACACATTTAAGGATGAAAGGGAAGTTAATGTTGTGGGGAAAATGGGAGAGCTGCTGTAACTCTGCTCTAATGTAGCTTAAACACACATATAGCAGCAACACTGCAGGGATGGACTAATAACTCAGCACAGTCATGTGCACATACACTTAAAATCTAAAAATATGCTTTAGAATAGAACTGGCTAAATTCAACACAGCAGAATGACTTAATGACTTTGCTATTCTGGAGTATAGGACTCCATCTTCTCTGCATTATACAATGCACTTTCTAGATTTAAACAGCAACATATCAGGTCATAAACAAACAAAAAAAAAAGGATGGAGCAATTTTCCACTTATAATGAGCACAGGTAAAAAACTGTGTTTCTCAAATTCAAATATAAGAAAAAATGTATATCTAGCAGTCAAAATGTAAGGTTGAAATTATTTGTCAACAAAATAAACCATATTGATTTTAAAGAACAGTATGTGTTACTCCATCTCTAAATATATTTCATTGTCAGCAATACCATACATCAAAAGCAGTTCACCAAAGCAGCTGCAGAGGGTAGTAAATCCTAAGTTCCCTTGTGAGCAATGCCCATCCTATCCTATCCCATGACTCACTATGGCTCAAAAAAGTTATGGCAAAAACAAAGCACAAAAACTCTGATTATAATTTCATGAAATATTCTATCTCTGACAGAAACTAAACAGATTTTAAGTGAGAATGATTTAGGCAAGAATGTAACTGTGTCCAGCTGAAATTTCTGACAGTTATAATAAGATCAGATTATATTTAACAGCATTTTTGGCTTATTTCAGTGTTTCATTTGTTACTGGGACTATTGGTTGAAATTAGGGCTAAGCGTAATGCCAAAGTATTATTATAACTAATGTTTTACGAGTACGTCTAAGAATTCATTTGAGTCATCTTTTATTCTTTATTGCGGAATCAGGGAAAATTAACTTCTAAATGAGAGAAAGCATAATTACAAAAATATGTTGATGTGTACATCTTTTTACAATGCATTTTAAAATAAATGCAAACAGGAATGCAAATGATTACTTAATTAGTTAATTTGTGGTTTACTCCTCCTGGGCAATAATTTTTAAAAAGCTGAGTTTTCTTTCCATCATCATATTCTAAATACTGTCATATTATATGGTAAATGCTGACATAATAAAAACTAACACATCATTAAAATATGATATATTTATCAAATATAACTGCCGTATTTTCACGACTATAAGGCGCACTTAAACCTTTTTTTTTTTCCTCAAAATGTGCGGTGCGCCCTATGTGTGTTGTAACTGCGACTTTTGAGACCACCTCATTGAGGAGATGATGAAAGAGTGGCTGAATGTAAGGAGACCAGGTGTTTTTTTTCCACTCATCACCATCGCTGTTAATATGTAACTCCATGCGTGCCCATCTCACAGCTGATGTGAAAAACATGGGGAAACAAATTAACGCTGTGCTCGCTGTTCAACCGCTCGACATCGGTGTGAACCAGACCCAGCAGGTCCAGCAGAAGCAGCGAGTTTACATGCAAAGTCAATGGTTGACGCGCGTATAGGCGCAGCAAAAGGTCCCGCAGCGCGTTTTGAGCAGCAGGCGCAGCGCGTCGGGAGCGTTTAAGCATCTGACGCACCGCCAACGCGCTGCTGCTGCTCGAGATGGAAAAATTGAAGTTTTGCTGCTGGACGCGCCGCATCAACCAATCAGAGAAGCTGATCTGGGAGCTGACAGCGAGACAGACACAGCGCTCTGATTACATATGATATTAATGCAAATGAAAAAGGCTGGATGGATGAGGAGATGATGAAAGCGTGGCTGAGGCAGGTGTATGTGAGGAGACCAGGTGTTTTTTTCCACGCATCACCATCGCTGCGTGCCCATCTCACAGCCGATGTGAAAAAAAAGGGTGAATCAAATGAACGCTGTGCTCGCCGTTATCCCGGGGGGTCTGACAAAGGAACTTCAACCGCTCGACATCGGTGTGAAGCGGCCGTTCAAAGTAAGGCTGCACAGTGTGTAGCGCAGACCACGCTTCAATATTGAGCATAAATCAAAAATGTCTGTGTCAAGGTCACTGCAACAAACTGTTGTAAGAGTATAACCAGGAAGCGGGGTAGGAGGGCAAAATAGGTTTAGCGCCACCGCAGCATGGGAGGGAGAATTACGTCCAGGGGCAAATGGATAAAAATAGACCGGAGAAAAAAAAACAAAATACATGAATCGATAATCTTGCGGACGTATCGATGCATCGGATCGTCGGCTGTTGGATCGATGCATCGATACAAAACGATTATTATTTACACCCCTAGTAACTGTTATATAATGGTGTTTTTGTGATGTTCTAAAAATCATAGGTGGTTTAAATTTCATTTCATAGCTGACAAAGTACAAAACGTGCCTCAGGAGTCTTCCTTTAACCTTCTCACGTTCTGGTGAGCAAAAGACCTCAAAAGATCATTGTGAGCTAGGGCTATCAACCTTTAATTCATGAAGCACCACACGCTGACCTCCGACATTTAAGTTCTGGTTCCACTCAGGCCATGTCTCACCTGTCAAAAATTATTTTTTAACAAATTTATCTCTATAGGCACCCATCATTTTGACTGCCCCTTTTGTGTGTTCACATATATGTGGGTATGTGTAGGTTGCTTTGCAAGTGTGACCCTTCTCATGTCCCCAGGAGCTACTAAAGGCAGCATGGTGGAACAGTTTCTCAGCATGGTCACATTTGGCACAAGCCATTGAATTTGTGGCAGTGATGGGATGAAAAAAGGAAAGAATTTCCAAGTGTGTCAAGCCCGTGTCTTGAGGCACTACTGAGTTTCATTAAGCTGTTTCAAATACAACATTAAAAAAATACCAATCTTTACTGAGGAGACATAAATGTACTAGATCCTTCTGTGGCCAACACAAACCCTATAGAGCTCTATTCAAATGACCTAGAATAGAAAATCCCTTTATTTTCCCCCAAAGGGGAAATTCTGGTGTTTACAACAGCATAAAAATTATAGAAAAAAATTGTCACACAAATGTGGACCTTAAAAAGTGTATAAGATTAACATAATAATGAAGAGTTAAAATATAAATAATAAAACACTGTACTGCAAAGTGTTTTAACAATATAACACTTTGTACCATGAGAAAAAATAGCCAATTTACAGCTATGGACATTTTTACAGTAATGGATATTTGAAAATAGCAGAAACATCAGAGATTTGCAAAAAGACAGCAGCATTGTAATTTAATTGACTCAGAGAGAAACTGTGCAAAGTCAGCATGAATGTTACAACTTATTTAGGTTGTTGGGAACACTGGAGGTTATAAAGTCGTACAGCTGCTGTGAGGGACGATCTGTGATAACGCTCCCTGGTGCATTTAGGGCGCATTTTTTTCTTTTGAGATAAACTTCAAACAGACTTAACACTGCAGCTGTGTTCTATAAGCTCTGATCGTTTTACATTGGAATATATGATTGTATGTAAAAGATAGTCAATCCTTCTAATTAGGGCAAAGTTCAAGGAACACCAAAGTGATTGAATGGAAACATGTTGGTGGAAACTGTGGGTATAGATCAGGGAATTTTTCAGCTGGAGTGAAGGATTCCCACATTATCTCTATGTAGAGGGCGGTTCTAGAGGGAAGCGAAATGACCGAGGCAAAGGTGGCAAATTTCACGTGCTGAATGCTGGGCTTTTGGGCGAATTGGGGAGTATTTGATCACCACCATGCATTCATTGAAGTGAAACTTGCAGGATATGAAAAATCTGAACTTCTGTTTACATTTCCATCGCAAAGTCCAGTCAGGGACTAGATGTGGCTGTGAGCTACAGTGAAGAGGGCAGCTGAGTCAAGATTTTTTTATATAAATGGAACAGTGAGAAAATTATTTTGACTAATTATGAAGTGGGAATGCTCTGAAGAGCTTTTAAGATGGTTTTTACAAAAGCCGTTTTAATTGAATCCTAGAAGAACTGTTTCTCCGTCCTACCTCCAGCTCAGACATCGGACAGCTGATGCCTTCACTTCCTCACTCCCCCTGCCTGGCAAGCTCAGCTAATCCTCTGCTGTACTCCTTCCATCCCCCACAGTTACTCTCTATAGCCTGCTGGAGCTCTGTCTTAAAATATATTGACAACTAGTCACAAAGGTAAGCAAGTTGCTCAAATACCAAGGGTAATTGTCATTTGATCAACATCCACATTATCAATTAACCTTCATTAGAATAACTAATTAAGCAACTATAACCTCTGGCTACAGTTATTAATAAATTCATAATCAGACCAGTTAAACTGCATAACACAGAATATCTTAAGGCAAGCATCGACTGTACGAGTTTTAGCCCTTTTCGGGATTTTTCTAGAGTTTTTGACTCATCTCGGCGCTGGAGTCCAACGTATTGTTTTTGAATATACAGTGTGAGAAGTGCAATCTGAGTACTGCTCAGAGCAGTGTAAGAACATGCATTGTGAACTGTGAACTTTTAAACCTTGTGGATTTATCGTACAGTTTGAGCTGTAACTGAGTACGATTGAATATTTTGTACACTGTATGCCTGCGCTTAAAAAAACAAAACAAAAAAAAAAACAGATTGTGCTTAAATAAATTATTAGACCACCTACCTGAGCCACCATCAGCCAAGTAAAGGTCTCTGGCATACAGGACAGAGTCCAACATGGATTCAAAAAGCAAGAAGTAACCCTGGAGTTTAAAATGAACACAAAAATCCACAATTACTACCACAAAACCTAATTTAAGCACTTTGAAATAGAACAAAAAGACATATGTAACTTATGTTAAATTAGAATCAATCTAAATTGTGTTAGCATTTTTTAAACTGTCTGGTGTAACACAGATTGCTTTAGAGTAGTTAAAAGACAACTATAACAAATTGACACTAGAAATGATCAAACTGAGGAAATAGAATAAATAAAAATCAATAGTGAGGACACGTTGAAAGCAAAAAAAACCCCATTAAAATCAAAGTTGGAAAAGGCTGAAACATAAGTGTAAACAAAGATTATAAAATGGTGGCTAAAATCTAAAATAATGACAAGAAACCTGATGTTATAACATGTTTTTGAATTAATGTTTAAAATATAATTAGGTTAAAACATAAATGCACAATGCAACCATTGCTAATGCTGTTTACAAAAAAATAGAAACTCATAAATATAATGTACAAAGGATTTTTTTCTTGGTTTGTTTTCAAACAAAGTTTTAGATACATTCCAAAGATCCCTTTAGAAATGTAGACAAAACATTGACACATAACAGTTTTATACTATGGGACCCATTCTAGAACTTAAAGGTTCAGATGTGCTTGACGAATAAATGTTCTGCACTGAAATATAATATTGAGATTCTGCGAGAGCATAAAAAGTAACATGCATACTTCATAGATGGGCGCTAATTTATTTTAATAAAAAAATTGTAGACAAGCATTTTCCACACACTAAGGTACATTTCAGGAAGAAGCTAAAATAATCTTATTTAGGTTTTTCTTCATGAAAATCAAACTACCAATTGAGCCTCTGTATAGCTACAACTGATTTTTATGCTGTTCTTTCCAGAAACATAAAACACAGCATAATTACAATCAGCTTTATA
The DNA here is from genome assembly GCF_000732505.1 of Cyprinodon variegatus. NCBI lineage: Eukaryota > Metazoa > Chordata > Actinopteri > Cyprinodontiformes > Cyprinodontidae > Cyprinodon > Cyprinodon variegatus. The sequence continues at coordinate 1,410,183 of NW_015150539.1, read as the reverse complement.
GATTGTAAGAGTGTGTTCTGAATAGCCTGTGTATTGGACATAGAAGTTTTTTTTAAACAAGACAATGCTCCATCAGATGAAAGATATGCTCTTTGTAACATTTGTTATGTGGTTTGTGGTATTTAGTTCAGATCCATTAAGATGTAAAGGTTTTTATTTGGTCTAATTTTACTTTTGTCTGACCAAGCAGTAAAAAAGGTATCTGTTATTCATGATTTTTTAAGAGACAGCAATATGTAATTTTTGTAGCAAAGGAGATTAAACATGCCTCCTCTTAATAACCACTATAGATAAGATACATGGTGTTTGTGATAAATATAATTCCAGTAAGACATTAGGTTTAAATAAAGTAGCTGATTAGGAAAGTCTGTACAGAGGTTAGAATATGTAACTGAAATTCCCTCAGCATAAACAAGACATGTAGTAAGCATAAAGCTGCAGCATAAAGCCTTGCCTTGCTTTGCCCAGCTCAAAGAAGATTGCTGTTCTATTTCATCTCTTTACTGTACTTCTGATTTCCTACAGTAAGTACAGGGTGTATTTAAATATTTCATTGACCATCTATGTCTGTCCAGCTTATGCAAAAAATGTGTACTGTTTGTTTCTGGATGAACCTACAAGGGAACAAACCTGGTTTTCCTTAAGATTCAGAGATTTTACTTTTGTATTTTTCATAAAGCTAATGTATTTGACTTTGCCACAGTGTCTCTTATATTTTTAGACTCATGACTTTCCCATGAAGTTGCTGCTTAGGTCCAAATGAAATAGATCTGGGGTGTTGCTTGTTAGGAACTACATTGGCAGAGTAGCAGAGGATCACAAACATTCTGCATGGCCACAATCCTTTAAAGCATTTCTAAAATTTTATATGGTTTGTTTCTGTTGGCTTAGATTCTTAATTGCGTCAGGTGTGTATCAGCCTTTATGCTAGTATAACTGGAATGTTATGTGAGCTTAAACATGACTATAACTGATTAAGAACAACCCTTTATTAAACTTTAAAATTATTCACTAATAATGCATCAAGGCTCCTATCTTAACAGTGCAATGCAGTTTACTGATGCAGGACAGTAAAGAATCACTAAAATGTTGGTGTTAAATTCACAATTACACATCATACATATAAATTAGCAATAGCTGTGAACCCACGTGATCTGGTTTGACCCCAAGCTGACCGTGTGTTCTGCTCCAGTAGATGGCACATTAACCATGGCATATTCCATTAATGCTGAAATTGAGTTCTGTCCTCCTCTTGTAGGTTACCTGCCTGAGTGGTGGATTCTAGTAAGAGATTACTATTTCTACCTGATGTCCCTTCAGCATACGGATGTACCAATCAGGTCGTCTTTCTTTGAAAAGCTCAGCCTTTTGATATCTTACTTTTAACATTAAAACTTGGTTTTGTTGAATATATGGAAGGGCATTTTTATTTCTTTTTTTTCCCCATTTGCCTTTATTCTGCTTTTACCTTTCTACAATTTTATTATCTAATTCATGTAAAGCAATTTGAATTGTCCATGTACTGAATTGTGCTTTACAGTTAAACTTGCCTTGCCTTGCCCTATCTGTATCTGACAAAGGGAGGTGAAGCAGGATAAGTTTATGTTCATTTCAACGTCATTGATGACTTAAGAGTGTCTCTTTAAAATGGAGATACGGTTAAGTGAAATATCATATTTTATAAAGCTAAAGTATTTAATAAAGTAAAACCTGCTACCACATGGTTCAAATTTTTAGATCAAATATTGCTTTAGGTTGTTGAAAGACATTTAAGTCCATCCACTTAGAGTTCTGATTAAATTTAGCTGGTGGTCTAGCTGAGCTGTTTATAGGGAAAATACTTCATAACCTCCATTCCCGTGAGAAGATCCATCTAAGCTTTATAGTGAGACAGGTGATTAGATTTAGCCTCAACTCAACAGTCTGATGGAAACGGAAGGTTGAGCCATGTTTGAGAAACCTATATCTCTACTTTCTCTTGAGTGGAAGAAAATAGGGACAAGGAGAGGTGAGGGCCATGGTAGAAGATAAAAAACTAAATGAGGAAAGTGCGTTAGTTTGTGTGTGTGGGTGAAGGGATGTATGATTAAAGAGAAAGAAGAGAGTGGGAGGAGCGAAACAGGGTGATAGTGAGGGATAGTGGTGGGCAGCAGAACAGTAACTCTGTAAGATAAGTCTTATTATTCAAATATAGACAACATTTTACTGTAAGGAGGAGCACATACCAAGACAAACAAGGAACAGGACTGATTTATAACACTAATATCAAAATCTTTGCAAACTTTCATGTGTTGTAGCTGATAATGATGACAGGGATGAAGCTGATATATCCTTACCATCTTCTATAAGGAGATAAAGAAAAACATTCTGTCTTTTTTTATCAACACTGGACCAGACCCAAACAAAAGCCAGGCCCATGGACTGTCTCCCGTCGACTATTTTAGTCCAGTCAACGTCCTTAGAAGCCAGTGGATCGTTTTTAAAACCTTCATGTGGTCTCGTAATTTAGAGCCCAATTTCACGGGACACTGGTTCATGAAGGAAAGAGGATATAAGAGGCATGCCTGAAAGCCGAGTCACACCTTATTTTTATCATCAATAATCCTCTAAGATTGCTGACTGCTTCCCACCCTTTGGATCTACCTTGTGCATCCTAACACACTAACCTAACTCATACAAACACCCTATAAACAAATATGTGCGAACTAGAAGAACCATTTCTTATGATTTCCTCATCACTTTTGAAAGCAAAATCCTAGCAATATTTAGCTAATCACGAGTACATGAAAAAAGGTACTGCAACCAAGAACCATTTGTTTAATAGCATGTTATTTTTACCTGTAACCAACCTGTTTCTTAAAAAGGAAATTAAAAATAACAGTCCAATCATTCTGAGTTAGTTCATAATTCTACCTCAAGTCTATATTTGTGTTTTTTTTGCCACCACAAGCTTTAAATCATTTTCCTTTCTATTTTATGTAAAGTTCTTGCAGCATTTTTGTGTACTTTCTTTTTTTTTTTTTTTTTTTGGGGTGGGGGTATATATGTTCATCTCACTTAGGTCAAGTTCTCTATGTTAAATCCCCTTCTAAAATCAAAATGAAAAACCCAAGAACTCCAACAGCTGAGCCAGAAACTAGTAGACTTGCAGTCTGGGTAACTTACCATAAATTTGGGCAACAAGACAAACAATAAAACCAGATTCTTAATACTTAAAGAGGCCAGTAAACGAGTAAACTCTTGATAATAGATTTCAGTTTCTGCATTTTAATGAAAATGTCACACCTTGACGATTTAGACAGCATAATGCCTGACGTACGGAAAATGATCGTTGACATACGTTAAGAGTAAGTTACCCATAAGTTGTGGTGTCTAGTTTATCAAAAACCTGAGTAACTTGTGCATAACTTATGCGTAACTTATCAAGAACTTATCTCCAGTGCATATCAACGTATTTGACGTGTTCCAGGCGACAACTAGTGTATAATAGCGTATTGGCAGTGTTTTAGTGTAAAAGGGGGTTCACAGGAGGACACCGTCTACACTCCTCCAGACTTTATCCCCATCATAGGGTGAATGAGAAGGTTAATGTAACGGATCCTGCATTCATGTGCTCGGCTACGACCAACAAACTTCCTAGCATACATGACGCTGAATCTGCTGTGATTGCAAACCTTCTTTCCTTCTTTTTCTTTATTCTTTTTTATTTTGGCAGGCGGTAAACAGCAGCCAGGATAATACCGCAATCAAAGGCATCTTTTTATGCAGCCGGGGCGCCTCCGGGCGCATCGCTGCCCTCCTCAGGACACTGGCTTGTGCATCATTTCATGGGCATTACCCTGCCGTACGTTATGTATAAGTTAGGCTGTCGTTAGACATATGCCCTGAACTCATTATGAATACGCTATGTATACGCACAAAATAAATAGAAAGTTCAAAGTATGCCATTGTTTTAGAGGATTCTGGGACATCAGGTATACGCTGGCTAAATCGGCATGGTGTGACAGGGCCCTAAAGCTTAATTCCGTTTTAATGTTGCACAGTTGGGTAGTTATAACTTGTTTTCAATGAATTGTCATCTCTCTCCTTTTTAAAGGCCTTTGAGTACTGCAAAACTGTTGCAGCAGAACCTTCAGTAAGGTTGTTAAAACCCCTAGTAGGCCGATACCTCATACTTAAAAATGACTTGCCAAAAAAAGACTGATCTGGAAAATCAGCTTTTTTGTAAATATTGGACTCCGGCATATGCCATGTCTTGCTACCATTTTTCAGTCAGTTCAAATGTATTTTTAATTATAGTAACAAAATCTATTAGCAGACTCAAAGGCAGTTTTTTTCAAGAGACTTCCAGAAATTGATCAACTAACTGAACCTCTAAGCAACATAAAAGCAGAGGTGTTAGTGTGGGACATAACTCCCTTGGCAGACGGCAGAGTAGCCACGATGCATTTCCATAAAAGCGACTAATGAAAATCTAATGACAATGGGCCAAAACAGCTTATACACATTAACATTAGCATATAAAACACATTCCCATGAGGAAACTAGCATTTGCATACACATCTTAAGTTAAGAATAAACACAAAACTGAAAACACATTCATATTTGGGATTTCTTTTAAACAGTTTTTATGAATTAACATCCCATAAGTACCAATGCTTAAATTGCTTTAACATGATCAGCATTTTAAAACAAATTATTTAATTTAAGCTTTTCAAAGAAAACAAATGGGAAAAAATGTAAAAACTCTAATTCAATCTTCAGCAGAGTGTCGAATGCACCAAAAAAACCTGTATCAGCACTTTTCCATTTCCACCACCCTCTACTGCCTCCCCTCCCTCCTTTTGCATTCGACCCTCATTTTCCTCAATTACAGCAGATCATGATCATTTCCAGTCCCAGGAGGGGCTGAGCCTAATAAAAGCAGACGAATAAAATGCATGAATGTGTTTGTGTCTGAATGGACGTGTCTGTGTAGGAAGACATGACTGGACAGGGGAGACGGGATTGTTTCATGCTTCACTGAACACTGAAAGAAGCAGCTTTGTGTCTATGGATCTTCTTTTATTCTATAACCTACAGTCAGATTTATAAGAACCGTCACATTAAACATATCCTAACCTACACTGTAGCTGGGTAATTTCACCACCTACAAAAAGTACATTCAAATATGTACCAAAGTAGGAGTAAGATGGTAATAGCCTAATTTTTTTATTATGATGCGTAGGCTGCTTGAAAATAGACATGTTCATCCATATGTTATGTGAATGAATTCAGCATGTTAGATATTTTTGCTTTATTATCAAATTCTAAAAAGGAAAAATACTTGTTCTATAAGTCATTGCCACTCAGACTAAAATTAGATTCGAAGTAATATCAAGAGTAGGAGTCACTGTAAGGGTCTGAAATGGATGAGGGTCTATTGAATAGGGTTGCAAAGGATCAACTTTCACATTTATGCTTGTTACATCAGCTTTAATCAGACATGATCTAAAATGTTGTGCAATGGTATGAAGATGATGGCAAACATGAAGGATAATTTCCTTTTCATGCAAATTTTATCAAAGGGCTACTTCAAAAGAGATTTACGGTTTAACTACTTTGAACCACGCAAGGTAATTCCTAGATGTACAAAAAAACAAGCAGTATTAGGCATATCTATCCCTTCCAGTAAGTTCTTTGTCTCCCATGGGGTCTCCTCGCCGTGGTAAGGCCCCAAGAAATCCCATAAATGGTGGATCTGATCCTAAGCAGATGCCGAAATCCCTTCAACTCCTTTTGCCCTTGATGTGTGGCAGTTCTACTTGAAGATCTACCAAGATCATTGAGCCGTCTTCAGTACTATTCAGTAGCGCGCCGCCACCTCCTGTCAGACGTCTGTGTTACAGTGCATCGTGTTACACCACCTCAACATTTAATAATGAGGTAAGCTCAGGCCTAACAATAAAAGAAAACAAATAAAAATCGTGTTTGTCTTAATTAAAGTGAAATGTATTTAAATACATGAAAGCATTTTTTGAATATTTATGTTGCTTTATGCATTAACATTATTAGATTTTACAATGGCTGTTGCAAAATATGGCGGTTGCTCTTTTTTAAAATGATCATGCTATTTTATGGTAAATTTAAGAAACAATCATCCAACAGTGTTTGCAGATAACCTTTTCAATAAGCTGTTGAGTAACTCATTATGGATTCTGGAGATCAAAATCTACAACTGTGCTATAAAAAAAAAAAAACTGTCAAAATGTTTTAATTAAAGGGGTCATAGAATGAATATATAAGGTATTTGGTGCTAATCCTTAAGATCTCTAAATACGGTGTGTAACATTGGTTGGGCTGAAAATGGCATATTTGCTGTTCTATGCACCCTAATGCAAGCCTGGTTAAAAGCCTTAGAATTAAATGACAGGTTTTCTTCCTTTTATGATATGCTCATGAATATTTAAATGAGCTGAGCGCTGATTGGTTGGTTTCCAATGAGTGAAGTTGCTGAGCAAAGACGCATCATAGCAACAACGACTCACTCATTTCCGACTTTTCATAACAAAAAACATTTCAGGGGGGAATTTCAAAATCGATGGCAGCCTGGACACCGGTGGGCCCGTGCTTCCCCCCGCCTGCATTACCGCCCCCAGCCCCCCTCCTCCAGTGGAGGACGGGCGGCTCATGGCTCTCGGTTGAGGTCCGGTCCAGCAGTCGACACTGCTGGGTGGTCAGGGTTATTGAAAGTAATCCTGACCATTATCGGTTAGAAAATAGAAAGGGTTAAAACTGACTGAAAATCATCCACCATCTACCCCACATCACTAATTTTGCCAAGGTGAATTCTCTAATTATTTGTTTGTTTTCAAACACACAGAAATTATTCTTGTACCGCTCTGATTAAATCGTTTGAGTCTTTGCCAAAACAGATCGACCAATCACATTGCGGTATTATGGTATAAGGCGGTTTTAGCAGCAACAGCTGTTAAAGCCAAAAGAGAACAGAAACACCAACATGGCAGCACAGGGGATTGTACGTGTAACTGCTGCTATTACATCTAATGGGCTTTATGCACAGCTCTACTACTTCCTGAATTTAAGGTAGCTCCTTTGTTTCCTGTCTTTCATTAGTGGACGAACTGATTAATCCAGGTGTGTCTGGCCAGTTACTTAGGTCATACACACTTGGATTAATCAGTGCATCCAATCATGAAAGACAGGAAACAAAGGAGCCTCCTAAAGTTCAGGAAGTGATGGAGTTGTGCATAGAGCCTATTGGTCAGAATCCACGATTTTACAGTGTATATATATATATATATATATATATATATATATATATATATATATATATAGAGGAATTCTTTCTGCTTGTGCTCTAATTAACTATGGTTATTGCCCTAATCTCAGTTATGATTCTCATCCATGATATTACTCATCGAGGTCCTACAGGCATCCTCAGTCAGGTTCTTTTTGCATCAGACCTGCCATAGTCGACCCTTAAGGGCCACTTTCCTGCAGGTTTAAGAGGCTTCACAGTTGATTCTGATGAAGTTCAGCAAAAGCTTGTTAATCAGCTATGAATAGATATCAGCTGTGCTTGAGCAGGGAAATCTCTGAAACCTGCAGTACAGTGGCACCAGAGGACCAACTTTGGGCAGGCAGGAAATCTCTTCTGCAGTGCGCATCGACTGCCCGTAATGATATAAGGGACTTGGGCAAAACTTTCAAAAGCAAAAACATATAAAAAAAACTGAAAGTTTCACAATACAGACAGCATCAACAAAATCTGAAGGTCTTGAGGTTGGATGTATGCCAATAAATCATAATTAGATACACTTGTGACTTTGTAACTGAGTGTGTTTGTGAGTATGCAATTTAGTCCCGGGGTTTATTGTTTACACCTCTGAGTGACAGTCCAAAGACTTATATACAAGATGACTGATGACTGCCACCCTTTTCTTCAGACAGTTAACACTCTTAGAACATGATGTGACTAAAGGTAAGAAGTTTCAATTAATGGGACTTCAGAAGATTACCACAAACAAACACACACACATGCAACCAATACTCAGGCTATTAATACTTTATTTTAGAATAAACCCAGAAAATCAAACTTAAAATATTATCAAAGGAATATTATTGTTAATCGTTGTTTTCAGAATTGAATGAAACAGGATAAAGAGATATTAATGAAGCATAAGGCTGTTTTGGTTATCTTAAGACACTTCAAGGTGAGTGATAAAAGACCTAAATAAGCTTAAAGCTTCGGAACATGACCAATTAACATGTTCACAGACTGATATTAAAAACAACCTTTATTAATATATCCAAATTATAATGCAGGAAATGCTTTCAAATATTTAATAAAATCATAATGGTAATTTTATCCTGTGACTCATAAGACAAATTTATGACACGATCTGGACCCACTTTATGTTTGAAACTAAATTCTTCTGGGTTCAGATAAACAAAACAAAAAAATGTTTTAAACAGTATCTAACAATCAGTGAATGAGTTAAAACAGGGAATATTTTTTAGGCTCAGTTTAGCTTTAATGAAATGAAACTTCCTCTTAAATAAAGAACATTTAGGAGCAACAGCGCTGTTGATATACAAGAATCTTACTACATAAACTCCCTAAAAGACAAAAGCTTAGAAATGTTCTAAAAAAGATTGTATGTATAAAATACATACAATATGTATTATATATTATATTTTATGTATTATATATATATACAATATGTATACATACATACGTATGTATGAAATTTTAGATGTAAGCAAATAATTATACACATGATCTTAATTTTACTGTTTTATTTATTGTTTGAAGTGAAATCTAAATTTGAGACACTAATTTGATTATTTGCTCACTACAAAATAAAAGCCTACCTGCAACCTTTACATATTGTTTGTTCGAAATGAACATAAACTTCAACAAAGAACATCTTAGTTGTTAATGATTTAGGAACCTCAAAAAGGAAGGTTTCTGTTTGAATGCATGCAAAAAAGAAACTGCCCATGAAGGACATTGTGTGAAAAGTGAACTACAAATAGAAAATATTTAAACAGTAACTTATCCATTTCATTTAAGTGACATTACGATGATGTGGCATTACAAAACAAAACACATAGGACGGTAACATATTTACCATTCTTGGCTATCTTAACATAGACTATCTGTTGGAAGAATAACATTAACATATTTCATGTGTGTTTTTTACGATCGTTTCAATTATCATTTTATGTACAAACATGGACAACATTTTTGGTACCCCCCGTTTAATGACAGAAAAATATGAATGTGTTCATCTGTAGTGACTGGAACACCAGGCTGCTGGAGATGGTCTTAAAGCCTTTACCATTAACATGCTTTACTATCACTTTCTTTGTAATATCTTAAGAAAACTCTTTTCTTTGCTTCTTCTGGTCCATGTTGAGTGTGGTATATGCCATGTCGCCAAACAGCATAGTAACTAAATGTAGCAATATATATATATATATATATAGGCCCCCTGACCAATGACAAGATTGAGGCATATACCTTGATTTAACATATCTCTTTTGTCACAGTATTTCATTGTATGTAAAGGTACCATTTTGCCCAGTACTGTATTATTAGCTTATATAAAATCATTACATTGAAGCGTGATAGAAAGGTTAAGTCTGATTTTTATTCCTTAATTTTCATACATTTTAAAATATGATTACTTTTGTCAGATTGAACTTATCTTCCTTCTTTCATTTAATGAAGGGTACCAAAAATTTAGTCCTTGTGTTTACTTTTGTGACTGGAGTGTTACAAAAGTTTAGAACATTTGTTATTTTGTACTTTCCACTTTTATAAATCCATGTCATTTATCAGCCATCATCTGTGATTGATCTTGGAGCGACAGTCTTAATTTGGCCTATGGGTAACTCTGCTTCCCTCCTTCCTGACAGCGCTGTCCTGAAACCTCTTATCTTCTCTGAACTGTTTGTTTTCTTCGGTGGGGAGAGAAAGAGAATGGATCAATGTTGTGAGTTATGAAATGACAGGGAATGCTGCTGAAGGCAGTCTCTCCACGAGACAGACCCTCATTTTCCCATCTCTCCTTCACCATCTCCCCTAACCCATCACATTCAACTATCTCTGGTCTAATAGCCCTGTAACAAAAGCCTGTCTGCTTAGTGACACAGTTCCTACAGTTGGCTTCAGCCATCTTAATTTCTCTTAATCCTTTATTGTCAAATACAAGTAAATCTGAAAACAATTAAACTCAAAATATATGTTTAAAGCCACAACAAGACAATGTAGTTAGTGTTAAATTTGATAGTAAAAAATTTGAATTTTTGAGATTTTTTTTTTTTTTAACAGAGTAAAATGAAAGAATCAGTTACACTCTATGGTAAAACTTATTCTATTTTCATTATGTAGGAATTTAGATTTATGTTGAGCACTCTGAACACACAACATCTATTTTTTTTATTATCCCCAAAATATGAAGAAAAAAAAAAAGATTATACTTAGTATTTATCCTTCAGAATAGTCAATATATTTACACAGCAAAAGGAGTCCAAGCATATTTATACAATCAGTAAAACCTGTTTGGTATTTAAAAATGAAGGCACCAGAATAATTCGCCTAGATAGATTATATCATTAAGATCAAATTAAATACACTTTTTGAAGTTTTTTCCATTAGCAACCTTAATCCATTTATTTACAACTTCTCTAAAATGGCCATTTTTCAAAGCCCTGCTGATTTCCTTTTTTTTCCACTTTCATGAGAAAGAACATGACGGATCAGCTTAGCTCTTGTTCAGCTTATTATCTTTCAAATAAAAGATAGCTTCTGATGAGAGAATAAATAAATGACTCTCTTAAACCAGCAAGCATGAATAGCCAGATCTATTAATTGAACAAGCTTCTGATTTATCGTGCTGTTAGTCAGCACAAGAATAACTTTTAACTCAAACTTTTGCAGCACAAATACATAAATGCTAGGCAAGGCCTAATCAGGGATGCAGTCATAAAAATATACAACACTGGAACTTTTAGATACATCTCTGGTCCCAAATCTGATCTCAAATGGCATTTTCAGCTCATAGGATGCCTGGTAACGAGGCATTTATTTGATTAAAGCTACAGAGTATAATTTTTAGCCACATCTAATGGTTGAACTGCAGCAACATGAACCTCTCCCCCCACTGCTTCTCCTCCTCCAACAATACGGAGGCCAATATGGTACATAATAGCTTCTGCAATGTCTGGATCACCTTTCTTGTCAAGTGATGATGATGTTTGTTTACATAGATAATTTAATGGATGGTATTTTATTAATCAGTGCAGTATATAAGATTTTATATAGCTTAACTTGTTGAAGTCACTAGTGTATTATATTTTGGAGAATGCAGAGCGCACCTCTCTATAAGCTGCACCACAAAGTTTTTCAAAAAAACTGGAAATGTAAATATATAAGCCGCACCGGGCTATAAGCCCCTGATATCTACTGAACTGTGCCCCACCAAACCTGTAGGGGAGCCCTATATATCAGCCCTAGTGAAAACAAAAAAAAAGCTGAAATATTACTCTTACCATAGACTAATGGAGATTGAAATAAATCACAATCTAATTTTTTTCTATGAAGGCAAATTTGAATCTAAAACTATTTGTGCATTGTAAGTGTAATTTTGAAGAGTGACATTATATGTTTTGTAATTGTAGAATAAAAAAAAAATTCAGAACTATTTTGATTTTGTTTTAACACCTGTTCAAATTCTGAAGTACAAATACAAAAATTGTGTTCTGTAAGTTGGATATCAATCGCTTACATTCTCAGTTTTGCTCCAAATGGTCCGGAACTATTGTTGCAACATTGTAACTTTGGTATTTTGTAATTGCAGATTTTTTTTTTTATCGAACTACAAAAAAAGTTACACCTCGTCAAATTCTTGAGTACAAGTACACAAATTGTGTTCTGTGAGTTGTACATCAAAAATGTATTCTATTCAGTTTTTCTCCAGTTGATCTAAAACAACAAAAAATTTACTTATGAACTGTTTTTTTTTTTTTATTCTACAACTACAAAACTTAAAATGTAAATCCTTCTGCAACTTCAATTTCACACTTACAATTTACTCACAGTTTTGGTTCAAAATCACCTTCATAAACAACTGTTCAAATTTCAGATGTTTAGTCATAAGAATTGTTAAATTATGACACTTTATTTTAGTCAAAAGGTTCATTTACCAAGTGCCAAAGTGGATTATTTGAAATATGAGACTAATTTGACCATAAAAAAGATGTTTAGCTTATACAAAGTTTAATTCAAGGACTTTTATAATTTTCATATTTTCAGCTTTCAGAATTTTGACTAAGCATTTTCAGTGCTCATCTAATCATCCCTCCTTTCCTCCCCCTCCTTTCTCACATAAATAAATACAATATTTGCATACTTAATACTTAATGACAAAGCTCATCTTATTGGCTAACAAAATATGTCACTCAAAGTTTAATTGCTCACTGAGTTGTGGAGTTCCATGTGTACAAAGACTACAGGTGCCACAAGTGTGCGTTTCCAACAGATTCTGGATACTGAGAATTTATGCTTGATTTTGGAAGCAACCCGATTGTTGAATTAGCCAACATAGCATAGACAACCTATAATAATGGAAATACGTCAGGGGAATTTGCTTATATCCACTTTATTTTGACGTTTTCATGGGGAAAAAAATAGCTTTGTATTATAAAAACCAAATAATTATACACATGGGATTTTATTTCATGGTAAATAAATCTGGTTAGCATTTTTCTATGGCATGTTACAGACAAAATAAGCCCATTTATGCCAGGATAGAACATGTTTTATAACACCAGAAGACGAAAACAAGATAAGTAAAAAGTATGAATTGTAATTGGATGACAGATTATTATTTAGTGGTATTTTTGGAGTATAGTTGGCTTACAATTGAGTTGATGGTCGTTTGCTTTAAGATCACTAGATTCTAAAGAGGTAGAAGATGTTGGGTTTTGTTTACAAATAAGCTTGCTGTTAGATGCGGAACAAAATGTGACGTCAAAACTCAAAGAGTTTTTAAAGACTTAAATAATTTGAGTTTTAAAAGTGTATTATTAATAAGCTTTAAACATTGATCTAATGGTCGAACAACTAATTCAAAAGTTAAATCACAAGAAAAAGGATCGGGGAGAAAATGCATCCAGGGTGACTCATAGTTAATAAGACATGACCTGGATTTATGAAAGAAGTCAAGAAAGTTACTTACAATCCAAAGAAACTGGTCAGAACGACTGCTCCCAGGACTACTGTCATTTTTTATTTTTACTGTGGACAGATTGGAGAGCAGCTTTTTAAGTGTTAGTGTCTCTGAGAAATGTCTGCCATTGCTGCCCTGATGAGAAGTGACTGGGGAATTCTTAGATTTATTAGCACTCTGTGAGCCAGTGTCATCAGAGATTACGCCCCCTATCCTTCACTGCTCCACTGGCATGTCAAGCCTTCGAATTTCAATTTCCCCTTCGAGAGGATGGAAAGGCTCTGGCTGGCGACCTGTGCCTGTGACCCTGGGGTATCACAATGAATGGGTGGGTGGGGGAGGAGGGACAGATACGTGATGCTCATGAATTAAGGATGACTTCGGCAGTGCGTTCAACTTTGGCCATCCTGCCTGTATCGCCACAGAGCATCTCCCTGATAAATGGAAATCATGGGGACGAAAGACAGTCCTTAGTTATTTATTCAGAGCAGGAGTTAACAGCCAAATATAGCTCCCGTTATGATGACGCCACGCTAAAGGAGTGTCCCTTTAGCTGGCTTTTGAGGTAACATGTTGGGTCAGTCGGAATGAAAGCTTTTTGTTTACTTTGTTGGTTAAGTTTAGAAGGAAATTAACTGTAAAAACAAATACATATATTTGATATTACAAGACAGATAAACATTGAGGAGCACAAATTTGGAGAGTAGAATTCAAATACTAATGTTAACTTTTTCATAACTATAAACACAGCTGTGTTACAGCCCCAGTTTACCCCAACCTAAATGGGGGACAAGCGATGGAAATAGCTTTATTGGAACAGATGCCCTTATTAGTTAAAGTACCTATTACTTATTTTCTCTAACGAGTACTTAACTTATTACATTTCTCAAAATTATACCGATGTTGCTGTTTCTGACAGTAAATTGCTGAGCTGTGTTTCTACAGTTAGACTCGCTGTGAAATGAAACAGTGGCCGTTTCTCAATTCACTAGAACCCGAGTGCAGACTCATGTCCTCGCCAAGTATGTTCTTGAGAAGAACACAGGAAAGTGTAGACTCGGGGAGAAGGGGAGCACGCAGCATAAATATGGATCAATTGGAAAAGAAGCCTACTCGTGACGTCACCACATGCTCGGCTCGTCTGAAGCTGCATTTCTCCTCCTGTTATTTATAGTCTCTAGATAATGATAAATTTTTACTTTCATTTAATAGGGGAATAATAATTAACACATTCAAATAAACACAAATCAAACGAACATTTTGCCAAATAAAACAGGTGCGTTCTCGGTCTGGCATTCTCTGCAACTGGAATAGTGCTCGGGCTGAGGCTGATGATGTGTCATGAGCACACGAGAACGCTTAAGGACACATGTATTTAGAAACGTGAAGTCTTTACGTGCCCTGGAGGTAAGCGGCTAAAAAGGATCACATAAAATCCACTGATTGGCTGGTGGAGAGTAACCTGGTATGGTAAGCCACCAAGAAGCAATTTTGGATTGATGTTCACACTGAAACACATCAGGATGTAAAGCACAAAGACAACAAGGAACAGTGATCAACATTTCTATGAGATTTGCTTCACACAGAAGAACGCCAAACAATGGCAATGTAAGCCAAGTAAATTACATTACACCAATATAGAAATATGGGACTACCATGTATTTCCCATGTGGGCCGGTGGTTCAGACCACGGAGGTCCTGTCAGGCTCTAACTCTACGTCACTGTTGTTTTGCGTTGCGGTGGTTTTAAGTGTTTTCTCTACCGCTGCATGGTCGCGGACTGGGATTAGTTCATGAGTTTCAATGAGGCTGAAAATAGTGGATTTGGAGATGAATGGAGGTAAATACATGGGAATTATAAAAATATCTCTTAAAGCCTTTAAAAGACTCAGGACTGTTGAAAAGATTCAACCACTGCAGTGTCATGCATGAGACAATCACAATGATTTGGATGTATTCATATGATAGAATGGTCTAGTGAAAAAACAGCCCTAAATCATGCTGGGAGTCTTTGGCAAATGTTGAAAAATGAGGTCCATGGGCACTTTCCATTTAATTTTAAAAAGCTTGAGTTATTTTGTGAATAAGACTTGATAATATATATATACACACGCAGAGGGTAATTGAGACATACCCCATAATACCTTCAGCTGAAAACAGTACTGGTAATAATAATAAAAAAACATTTTCTCCTCACTAACTGGTGTGCTTAACACTACAGCTGGTTTAGGTCATTAAAAGGAACAGTCTTCCTAAAAGGGAGAAGCTAAGATAAAGGGTCTGATTAGAGAGTCTTTTGGTCAACACCAAGAGATGAAAATACATTAATTGAATAGTTTTGAGAAAAATTATTGAAATTTAGCTATTGGGCATAATGAAACAGAATATAAAGCTGTGATATAAATGCTTTTACTGACCATCCATTCTGAAACAATGATGTCAACCTTCTCCACGGGAAGCTTGATGTCCTCGATGCGGCCTTTGATCAGTGTGATAACGTTCTCTAGCTGATTGGACCTGCATAAGAGATGAAGGAAAGTAAGAAGCTGCAGATACATTAAAAATTCTTGATTTATGTTTAAAAGCTTCTGTTCTGCAGCTGCTCTATGCTCTTCTTGCCTTTAGCATACCACTACGTTCTGTTCTGAAGCCTGTACATTTATGAATCTATTCGTTTTCTCCCTCAGTACTTTCTAACTGCATCTATTGGAATTTCTTATAATTTCTTCAAAGAAAGTATTTGGTTCAGAGTTTCTTTTTACACACCAGGTGCATGTATAGCTATAGAAGCTATACATGCATGTATTGTCTGTAAATGTTTACACATCGAAAAAAAGAACTGAAATACGTGTCTGTTATGGTGTTAGATTGTTGATCTTTGTCCCTCACAATATTCTGGTATCTTTCATAGCAAATTATTGAGTTGCTATCATCTTTATTATCTACGGGAAAAATTAATTTTAAATGTCATTCTCTGGACCAGCAACTGTTACCCATTTTCCCTAAAGGTTTGGTGTATGTTTTTTTATATTTTGTTTTTGTAGCTTTTTTGTTTTGCTGTCAAGCTGTGATACTTACCATGAAAGATGCTATACTAATACAATTTGCTCGTTTTTAGTTGTAATACCTTCACCAAGGATGTTTTCAATCATATTTGTTGGTTTTTTACCAGGATTACTTGAAAAGTTATGAATTGACAACATTTCTACCAGAGCTAGAAACAGTTATTAAAATGTTTGTGATGATTCAGATCATAATCTGGATACAGAATTTTTTTAAAGGATTCTTTAACATTGTGAAATAGGACTTTTGGTGGAACAAGCAGTTCCTCCCTAAACCAGAGGGTGGCAGCAGTGATTATTGACAGCTTTAATATAGGACTCAAAAAGTACAGAAGTATTAAGCTGAACATAAAAATATAAAAACAAGAAAAGAGATTAATGCCTTGCTCCATCTGTTGATCAGAGACGAAAGCAGAGAGAATGAAGAAGGTAAGAGCAGAACAGACACCAGAGGCTGCAGACACACCACACCATGCTTTAATAATGAAAATTAAAAATGAGGTGTGCCTCATGGAAAGGAAAAAATCCTAAAATTTGCTAATACTATAGAAGAGTTTAGTTATATGTCTAAGCATGCACCTCTTCTCAAACTGATTCCCCTTTTTCTGTATCAATCTGTTTTCTAAAGCCCTATATCCAGACTTTCGTTTCAACAGAGATGGATGACATGATGTAGTAAAAAAATACGCCCTAGTGTTTGAACGAAAATGTATGTCACTAGCTATGCCAGGTGGTCTACATGTATTCAACATAACGATGGTCTCAAATATTGTAACTCAAATATTGCAGCAGTGACAGAATAAACCCAAAAAACAGAAGCCCATCATAAGCAAACACACATAATTTAACAATCTAACAGTTCTTAAGGTTTAAAATCCTCTTCCTCCTCTTATTTTTAGAGCCCATAGATTTGTTTATAAAACACACAGATATAATCTGCAGGATAAAATAGGAAGCACTGTGACAGAAACTTAAAATGGTATAAATTACTACTGGAAAAGACATGAAATAGTAGTAAATATCATTGAACAGGATGAATTCATTATTACTTGTGTCGACATAATTCCAGTTTTCTAATGTTTGTTTTAATCCTGAAAACTTTTCATGGATCTGTAGTCAGCGCTTTTTCTACTCTGCACCCCAGCTCTTCTCACACTGAAGCAGATATGAGAAAAGGACAAAACTGTAAGTATGAGCCAGCAATATGCCTGGTCTGGGTAAGAACTGGAAGATCGCTGCTGCCGTTTAAATGATCCCTCCTTTCAGAGCATCCCGTTTGGGTATCAATCTCTGTGAATATTCCATTATCATGACAGCTAATGTTACAGAGGACAGAACAATTACTCACAGCAGCCCAGGGAGCATTTCTGCAGCAACGATCCTTATCTTAAACTGTCTTTCCCATCTCGGCTGCTCCTCTAGTGCTGCTATCACCTCCTCCCAGAATCCAACACCCCATGCACCCCACACCCATAACCCCACCTCATCCACCTCACACAAGAGGGAAACACTGTAATCTCATTATTGGGGTAATTTAGAGGACAATGTCAGGACTCTGGGGAGAGTGTTGTATCTCTGCGTGTTTGTGGGGATGTGAGGGAGGGTGAAAGCAATGTTCAAACAGAATTCCCTTGTAATCTTAAATATATACTCTCTGGTACACTGTGCTTCCATCATAAATTACATCAAAAAGCTAAAGTTTTTATACTTTTATATAGGGTTGTCACGATACTAAACTTTTCAACCTGATACCGATACTAAGGAAAATATTCGATACTCGATACCATTTTCGATACCACAAGGATAAACACAAAGACTCCAAAATTCTACAGAAATATTTTCATTAATAAATAAAATACAATAAATAAATACAATAAAGGTTGTATGCTGTGCACATTATTAAGCAAGCTTGATAAAAAACTTACAAAATTAAAACTAAGTGTTCCTTCCTTGGCTATGCTTTGCACACATAACAATAACACTAGCCAAACCGGTTAAAAAACAAAAATCATTCTCAGCAGCTGCACCTCTTACAAAAAAAAAAAGTCTGAAACTGAAAGTGCATTGTCCTCTATTCTGCACTTTAGATGAATGACTGCTTAGGTGCCACTGGTGGTGGCACTGTATCGATACTTTTAAAAACGAGTATTGTATCCGGATACAACGTTTCAGTATTGATACTTTTTTGAGTATCGATACTTTTGACAACCCTACTTTTATAGAAAACCTATAACTAGTATATTAAATTGTGTTACATGTGAAATAAAGAAGTGAATATTAAGATAAAATTGGTAAAAAAGGATCCAAAAATCCTTTCTTCAGTCCACAACCACCAAAATAATGGAAAATTATAAACAACAAATAACAACACAGTGGTGAGATTTTTAGACATTTAACTACATTACAGCCTAATTACAAATGAAATTAAACTGATCTCTTTCCTCTGTATTCTATACACAATAACCTATTTTTAAAAATGTGCAGAAAAATATGAGATGGTTGCAAACGTACTAAAATAGAATAGGAGAAAAAACATTTATACAAGCATTTACAGCTTTTGTTAATCCACCTTTGGCTGCAGTTACAGCCCATTATCATCATTATTTTTTTTCTATGACACCACAGGCTTAGCATTGTTCTTTTCAAGATATCTCTAACATCTTTAGGTTGTTGGGGAGAAGCCATTTTCAGATCTCTGTAGAGATGCCCAATAAAATTCAAGGGCCACCATACAGGCCTAAATGGTGGATTGTTGTAGAAAAAAAATGTCCTTCTGGAAGCTTCTCTCTCTCATTCAGGAGGAAAGACAGAGCTCTAATAATGACCTTTGGGTTTTTGGTTACTTCCCTGATGAAGCCTTTTCTCTCCTAGTCACCAGGTTTAGAAGGCGAG
>NW_015150539.1:1365351-1389733 GCF_000732505.1 Cyprinodon variegatus | reverse complement strand
ACTCCAGAGTGTTGTTCAGCATGGGGGTGAGTAGAAAATGAAGGCTAATCATGTTTTGGGTGTACTTTTCCTTTAATGAGCAAATAAGCAAGTGAACTCTGTGGTGAAAACACAAGCAAATATGATTTAATAAGCATATTTAAAAAGACCAAATAATATTTCCAGACTAGACCCCAAAAAATTATTTATCCATTTTATTTTCCCTTTACCAAGATGTCCATTAATATAAAACATCTTTTTTAACATCAAAAGTCAAAAGTCAAAAAGCCTTTATTGTCATTATATTCTGTGACAGATATAGTCTTGGACTGTTTTTTTTTTTATTTTCTAGTAATATATACATATGTATACATTGTAGTTCTTTATTTGTGCTTTATAACAGAGAAATTGGATAAGATTGCCTTTCTAAGAATCGAAATACTGTCCGTTAGGGAAAAACCGTGGAGCATAAAAAGATGGCATCAAGCTTTTCATTTAAACTTTGCTGACAGAGCAGAGATAGTAGATGGATGTCCCTGCTCAGCCAATAGGAGCAACTTTAATTAGAATCCTCATATTACCATTGAGGGGAAGTAGTTTGCATGCAAAAAATGCTAGCTTTAAAGTTATGCACCAAGTCATCTCTTGATATAAAAGGCTTGCTGGTTGTGGCTTTATCTATATGTGAACAAAAGAGTGAAAAAGAATATGAGCAGGGGGAGGATGAAGGACATCTTTCTTCACTGCAAGGAAACTTGCTACATAACCCACACTCTGGCAAACACTTCAACAGCAAGTCAGTGGTCTGTAAAATTAAAACATCCTTTTCCTTCAGCAAACCCTGTTGTTTTGCTTATATGTCGCTAGCTTACATAACGGTAATAACAGCAGTCATAATGGCCTCTAATTCAAAAATGCATTTCAGCAGGGGAGTGATGGCGTTTACAGGTAGTCATAGTGAAAGCAGAAGCTCCAGTGGAGGTAAATGGACTCCAGTGGTGAGAACCAGCTCCTGGAAAACTAGAAACACGCTGAACCAGAAATCAGAGGGAACTTGATTCACAAAGGAAATGAAAAGTGTATTCCACACGTTTGTGTGAACGTCACTGCTGCCTTCAGTCTGCAGTAACTGCAGGCGAGAAAAAACCGAGGGACAAACAAGTCAAGCTGCAGGTGTAAATTATGTACATTACGGCGATGCCATTGACAGCAGCTCTATTGAAGTCAGCCAGCTGCAACAAATAAAAGGTAGATGGAGGTCACACAAAGCTCCTTACTCCTACTGTTTGCTGCATGCTGGAGAAAAAAATCCAATAACATGAGCATGGGATGGACAAAGACCGCTTTAATTTAATTATCTTTAAGTAAAAAACAGAAATATATACAATTTCAGTCTATTTACATTACATACAGTTCATCTCACCTGACTATGTCCATTGCCTGATAGATGATCTCTGATTGGTCCACTGCAATCACCTTTTTGGCCCCAGCTCTGGCAGCAAACATGGACAGTATGCCGGTCCCACAGCCAACATCCAACACCACCTGCAAAACAAGAAGAGGCAATAATACAGACGCAAAATTTGTACTGAATTCTATGAACCACACATATATTTCTATCAGTGTCTGACAGATAAGATATCTAGTCTAGGGCTGCAACTGACTAATCTGTCGATGTTTTTTTATTTTAATAATCAGATAGGAAAAGGTTAACTAAAGAAGACTATTTACGAAATGAAAATCAGGTAAAATTAAAACTTTTGACAGAATAAGGCAGCTTTTTCTGTTTTATTTCTTTGACAGAAAAAAAATATCTTAAATGCGAAAGTTTATTTATTTCTTTTACAATTTTGGTATAATTGCTCCTCATTGTGGGTTTCTCTGTCAGCTAAAGTTACGTTTTAGATTCTCTCCACTCCAGTTAACTAGTAATCGATTACTATATTAGTTAAAGATAATTTCAATAATCAACACTTCACGCCTTTTTCAATGATTTCAACTTAAAGCTACAGTGTGTAATTTTCAGCGACATCTAACGTCCAGACTGCAGACCGCAGCAACATGAACATCTCCCCCCCACCGCTTCTCCCCCCCAACAGTACGGCGAGCGTTACGGGACAAAATGTCTTCCACGACGTCCGCATCACCTACCTTCTCAAGTGATGAGGTTTGTTTACATAGATAATTTTACAGATAGTATTTCATTAGTCTGTGTAGGGTATAGATTTCATGTAGACTTAAACAACTTGCCGTAGTTACTTTCGAGCGTAATGGGCGATCTTGCAATCGCTAGTTTGTTGGCTCTGCGCTGCCGTAGCGCAAAGATGTCTGCCTCCATGGCTGCGATACCCGCTCCTATGTAATTATAAATAACGAATTCTAAGGCAACGCAAATATTAAGGTTAAGAGGCTGAGCTCGTAGATGATGATAAATAACATAGTTATGTATAATATATTACATTTCTGACTGTATATCCCTGTAATTATTACACACAGTAGCTTTAATATGATCAGATAAAAGAAAATGCTTACAACATTTAAAATATTAAAGCCTTTTTATCCACAAACGTATTTATAATAAAAGGCACAATGAAATACATCCTGAATATTTTCTTCAGTGAACATTTCTTTTTAACTGAAGATCCGGCTAAAGCTACCTGCCTGGAGATTACAGGAAGGAACCAAACCAATTCAGAACTTAATCTGTGTGATGTTTTCTTCATTGAGATTAAATTGAATGTGATTATGTATTGTATATTTTACAACTGGAGGACATTAGAATAGTGAAAAGCAAAATAAAATACTGACTAAAAATATGTCTTTTTAGGACATTTCTTAAATCAAATCAATCATTCCTAAATTATTTTAACTGCTTTCAAAAAGCGGACACGCGACCCATTTGTAACTTTGCTATTTTTCTCTTTTCCAGGTAACTTTGCAAGCATGTTTTGTTATCTTAATAATCTGAAATGGAAAACTGACCATAAAAGTATTAAAAAAGCTGTTAGTAAAACTGGTTAATAGGGAATACAGAAAAAAATCCACTTGATATGAGTTTTTCTTCAAATCAAATCTGAAATTCATGAACAAAAGCCATAATTTTGTATGGCTTTGTCTGGGAATTACCATCTTTAATCTACAAGCTGCAAAAGTAAGGTGCAAAATTGACATTTTTAAACATACAACAATTTCAAGAGACTAAAATTCAACATAACGTAATGTCAAGGCTGCCTGTTTTATTTTATATTTGCTATATTATAACAAAGAAAAATAAAACACTGATATCTAAATTAAATTGAACAAAAATCCCAAAAAAACTCTCTCTTAAATGGTTTATCAAACACCAAATATGGAGAAAGCTTTTGGTTTTGTATCTATTCAGAGTTGGAAGAGCAATGAATTGTTTTGTTAGCATTTCTAAGGGGTGCTGCAGAGACAGGGATGGAGTAACAACTCCTCCATTTAAATGTAGCTCTGTGTTCGGTTGCCTCTCTATTTAGGGTAACTCACAGCGAGTATCCTGCTGCCTCTGTGAGTTCACAAAGTGTCGCAGGCACAATGCTGACACGACAACTCTTTTCTTTCTCCATTCCTGATAATACTGTTGGGCTTTCTTTTCTGTCTGCGTGTGAGTCAACCCAACCTGATAATGCAACTTCCCATCAACACACGTAACCTCTGTCCACTACACACTCATCGGCTACTTTCTCCTGAAGCTAAAGCTTAGAAGAAAAAAAAAGAAATACAGAAGGGAGACTGTGGGGGTTGTGGCATAGAGGAGTGTTATGGGTTTGGCAGTGAATTACACGTCTGTTATCTGGACCATGCAGTCGACATTGAGGTGTTAATAGAGAGCCGAACGGTGTTCTAAATCAGACATTGGCTCTTTATTAATGCACTCTCTGAAAAAAAGCAAACGTCCATTTCCTTTAATAGCTTTTGATGTTTATTATAGCAGTTAATGCGGACATGTGAACACACGCTTTATTGCATTGGCTCACCTTGTCCCTGAACACTTCTGGGTTGCTGTACATGAAGTCCCGGTAGCTCTCTGTTCGCACCGTGTCCTGTGAAATGAATGTTTGAAATAAAAGGATCAATGCGGAATACCATGCTGAGTTAAAGTTGGTCGATAAGTGTGCCGAAAAGTGACAGAATAACAAAGAATATAAACTACATATATGTAGTTATTGTGGTTACTTCAAACAAAGGGGAGAATTGAAATATAAACCCAGAGAAAAGTCAGGAAGGAGGAAGGGAAATGAATCCTTAATATCTAAATAGTTTTTATAATCTTTATTCTCCATACTTTTCAGTCTAATAAAAAAACTGATATATGTACTTTCTTAAAAAGCTGATTGTGTTCATAAAACTGGAGGCTCAATAGCCAAGGTGAACAAATTCAAGGCAAAATAACAATATTTAGGATGTGATTAATACAGAAATCTGTTATGTAGGACTTTTTGAATGAGGAGTAACTTATAAGACCTTTTTTATAAAAACACATCTGTCTTGCTCATAACTTTTTCATTAAAAACTGTGCATCAAAATTTACAATATTTCATTTATTTTAGAGAAATTTCCCATCAATAGTTTAGCTCAGTATAAACTGCATCCAATTTATATTTCACCATCAGTGCAAAAATCCAATCAATTGTTAAAGAAAAAAGCTGCTTTAAAACACTGTAACACTGGCGGCATCATGGTGACGCTGTTTGACCAGGATGACCATCGTCATCGTGATCCTGGCCCCTCCTCGGGCTCTGATGAAGTTTTCACACTGACGCAGATGAAACGCAAAACTTCACAGTGCTAAGCACCAATCAGGGACTGAACAGGTTTATGTCCAAGCGTTGCAGTGGGTTGGAAAAACGCAGCAGTAACAGACACACCCCCCGGCCCTGAGTGTGTGCTGACACTTTAAGGTTTCAGCTCTTTAATGTGGGCGGAAATTAATTTTCTTGTTCTGTACAGAGAGCAACGTCTCACATGGGCACTTCGCTCTCATTGCTGATTTGTCACTTTTGAAAGGATGTCCTGCGTAAAGTATAAATTTGTGCAGAAAGCTGATAGTTTTCATTTGCATGCAACATTGAGATCTTCCAACCAAGTTGCAAACTGATGAGCCCAGACTCACTTTAAAGACTTATTTGCTTATGAGCATTGCTTTACAACATTGTTCAGTGACCGTGCGTTTGCGAAGCACAAACCTTCAGCATTTCTTCGTGGATGCCATAATGGCCGTAAGAGCTGAAGTAGGCTTCATCCTCATCCTCCCTCAGCTCAGCAACAGCACCCAGGTTGCTTGATTTGCTGGTTTCTGCGTTCAACACCAAACCCTGAGCAAGGAGCCTAAAACAAAGGCAAACAGACCGGCAATTAACTTCTAATACTTGGACCTGAGACAAAAGCAGTGACCAGAGAAGAGGACATTTACACAGGACATAGCAGTAAATGAAGGAGATAGGAGGCATTTATCTTTCTAACTCTCATCCACACCCCCTGTAATTCCCCCTCTTCTTTCAGGTTCTTTGCTGCAGTGGAATTTTCCCCACTCTCCTATTTAAGCTCTCCTCTCTTCCCTTCAAACTTCTTACAAAGTGAATTCAGGTTTAAGTTAATGCAGAGGTCACTGTGTCCCCCTACTGGCCAAAAAAGGGTAACACAGAAGGAGTACATCACCTACACTTGCAAAGCAAGTTCTGGAAAAACATTTAATAAAAAACAGCAGATTTTCCAATAAAAAAAACAACAGAAATAAGATTTTTTTTTTTTTAATCACTGACTTTAGTTTGTGGAGATCCTCCATGGCTCTGGTCAGTGCTTCTTCTGAACGTTTGGCTCTTGCTTCAGCTGCCTGGGCTCTGCAGAGCAGTTCGTCACTGGGCTGGGTCCTGGGTGATGGAGACATGTCATCCTTTTCACACAGCTCCTCCAGGTCTGGAAACAACAGAAGCATGAGCAAAGAAAGCATACCAGGTGATGACGTGCATTTATATCAAGTTATATAAGGACTATCTCTGTTTTTGCTGTAATGATAATATTTTTAATCTTTGATCTCAACATGGTTGTCATTCTACTTGAGGGAACAGGAGGGTGTGTAAGGATGAAGCAGTTCAGACTGGAAGGTGGAGGCAACTAAGAACTTTGAAAGCAAATAAAAGCTTTTAAAAGAATCCTAAGTTGCAAGAGGAGATCATTCAATTGAGCTCAACTTTTGTGTTTGAGTTAAAACACATGCAGCAGTTTTCTGCATCCTCTGAGGAGATACAGGAATCACCATTTCCTTTATAACAGGGCATCACAGTAATACAGCTGAATGGAAACAAATATGTTATTTACCTACACTTACTTATCAAGTGTGTCATATTCCAGTTCTATAAAGCCTGGAGGTGCCTTCAGAGTAAACTGTAAACTTAGACTATGACTAAAGTCTGAGCTCATTTAAGACTTTTAGAGTCCTAAAATCAAGTTGATTAAATGTAAGCCTTTTAAGGTTCTCCAGAAAGCCGAACGCGGATCTTCAATCAGTTTTCAATCACAGGATTAAGAAACATAAACGAAACAAATAAAATCCAATGTTTTATTAGCTGGTTCTTGGTTAGAGATGGGGGCTTAGACCCTGAGAAGGCTGCATGTTATTTGGTTTAAATCCTACAAACTGCTGCTTTGGGTCCCTGAGCAGGACCAGAGGAATGTTGCTACAGATGCAGCCCACTGCTCCATAAAGGATGGGTTAAATGAAACTGACAACTTTGATTCAGATGTCTATAGTTGCAATAACAAAAAAGGTTGATTATCATTATTAAATAACAAATCACAACCCTTAAACTGTATTTTTAAACTTCACAAGCCCTTAATTATACCAGCCTATAATTTCCTTTGGTTCACTAAACACTAGGGCTGGGTAAAAAAAAAAAAAAAAGGATTTTGAATCGATTCCTTTACATTTTTGCAAAATCAATGTCTAGGGAATGACATCGATTAGTTTTATAGTGACCCGCGTGACGTTCACATACAAATGAGCAGGAAAGATGCACTTAAGAGTACTTCAAGCCAGACAGCTTACAGACATTAACAAATGGAGGCTGACCAGCAAACACACAAACAACACTGCAAATATGGTTTGTGCAGGAAGATAATGCAGCTCATGCATGTCTGCTGTGTCCCCGCTGTGTCACGTTTGCTTGCTCGAGTGAGGCTTCACTTTTTAACTTTTCACAAACAAGTTTGCACTTTTAAGACAGTTTTGTTCACACCTCAAGTTTAAACTGTCCGATTTACAAGTTTGCACTTTGTGTTTAATTTGACATAAAAAAATAAAATACATGAGTATTTTGAAACACAGTTGAATCACTTTCATTATTGTAAAAACAGATCAAATTGAAATTAATCGATTTAGAACTGTATGAATCAAAATCGAATCGTTTCAGGACTTTGACGAAAATACCGAGCCCTACTAAACACCTCCTGGATTTCTCAACACTGTATGTGGCATCACTGTTAAATTGCTAAAAGTAGCTCAAATACTTCTGTAACTGTAGATTTGTTAATGTCAGAGATAGATTAGTGCTCAGGGATGATCAGAGACACCGTATTATTCTGATGTAGTACCTGTCTGGAGCAGCGGGTCATCCTGAAGGACTGGTCTCAGGAAGTCTTCCTTGTTCCAGGGTAAGGGGCCTTCTGACAGCTCCATTAGCGAGGATGGAGCACATTTCTGAAGATGCAAATCAAAATGTTAGAGGTTCCTCCCTATCTTAGTGCTTTTCATGCTTACAAAAGGTTTGCTTGATATGTTCAAAGAATTCTGGTAAATTCTGCCACTGAATAACAGAGAGAACTTACCGTTGAGCGGATGAAATTTATCATTTTTATGTAACCGTAGTCATCTAAACCTAAAGAAATATGAAGCGTGAATGATCCAAACAGAACAAAATCATCGGACTGGTCGATCTGCAAAGATCTTTGGCTCTGTGTGTACTTACGGTGCTTTTTTATTACGTTTACAAGGCTGAGCTGGTGTTCAGCCGTGCAGTGCTGAAGGGTTGCAGAAACAGAATCCAACAACCTAAACAAAAGTGAAAAGGAAGAAAGACCATTTTAAATATGAAGTCTAAAGCAAATAAAAAAACAGTACAATAAAACACAGGTTCAAGGTCCTATAGATGAGACTAACATATTTCATATAAGTCACCATGGAAACCACATCCCCCATTAGAATTTGTTTGCCTAAAATATTAAACTCAGGTTAAGAGATGAAATTGTGAAAAGATATTATTAACCAGGAAAAAGATACACAACAGATCGCCAAAGTATTCAATTACAGGCTAAGTCTCTGCTAATAAAGCAAAATTATTAACTAATGATTAAACCAAGGTTTATATTATATACAATGAGGTTTATTTATTTCTTCAAGCTCAACTACAATAATATGGAGGACCAACTCTGCCATATTTCAAAATAAATAAATAAATAAATAGATAAATGCTCAATAAATAAAAAAGCCTACAATTAATTGCCCAAATATTACAATAGACTAATAAATGTAGGTAGAAATTAAATTATACAGGGAGACATAAATGTATATATCTCTTTTAATTAGCTTCTTTGTTTTTTTTGCCTTTGTAATAATGACCTCATCTATTTATTGTCCATTATAATCTTTTGTAAGTATTTATGTATGTGCATGTGATAATATTTTGAGCCCTTAAGACACACCCCTTCCTTATTTACATAATGAGGCAGAAATGCATACAGAAATGTAAATACGACAGGCAGAAATAAGAAATATATACGGTAAAAAAATACAAAGGAAGAATAAACAGACAAAAATATTATCAGATGCACATAAAGAAATGCTTAAAAAAAAGTGATAAATAAATAAAGTTGAAGATTATAATGGCCAATAAATAAATAAGGTAATTATTACAAAGGAGAAAAAACAAAGAAGCTAATTAAAAGAGATTCATCGATTTATCTCTCACTGTATAATTTAATTTGTACTTACATTTATTAGTTTATTGTATTTTTAGGGGCAATTAATTGTATGCTTATTTATTTTATTGAGCATTTATCTATTTCTACTACTGAATGTTCCATAGTTCCCATGAAATAAAAACATCACAAATAATTCTGTTTATGTTCTTGATTTAGGCTAATTTCCTTCAAAGTTAACTTTTAACGCATTATTGCAATTCAAGTAATACATTAACCAAGTAGGTAAAAACTGGAGAATACTATAAATGACAGAAAACAATTAAATATTTAAGATATTGTCTCACTTGTGGCAGAATAAGCAGGTAACTGTTTGCCTCTCCTCCTCCATCCACTGCTCATCATCATCATCTTCATCTCCATCAGAGAGCTCAGGCATCTCTTCAATATCTGTTTGAGTAAAAATTCATAACAGCTTTAAAGACACAACAATGACCAACACAGCTAACAATTCAAACAGTGTAGCCCTGCTGCAGCACCGATACAGCCCACAGCTCAGCAAACTGCTGCTAAAGCACGTTGTTACTCCACTGAGCGCAGGAGTAACATTTGTTTATAAATAAAGAATAAAAATGTGTTTTGTTTTTTTCAAAATGAAACTGTTTAAGATGTTTTGTTGTTCTGTGTAGTAGACTCACGTGTGTCTGTGCTGTCTGCCATGATGCTGCTGGCTTTAGGAATAGAGGACTTCCTGGTGACGTATGGTGACGTTCCACATTGAAACTCCAAGCTGTAGTTCACGTTTTCAACCACCAGATGTCACCAAATGTCCATTACAAAGCGAGTGAGAAGAGAAGGTTCTTCAGTTTTTCCACAGATTAGGTACTTCACATATATAACCGGTAGGTAACCTTTAATGAATATCTGTGAAACCCGAAAACATTTTTTTTACTTTTATAACAAAGAAAAGTAAACTGATAAAAAAAAAGTTCCAAACAATAAAAAAAGAAATGAATAAATACATAAGACAGATTCAGAGGAAGAATTGAAATTACTATACAGCAGAGGTCTTTACCTTAGCAAAAAGTAGTTTATTCAAGTATACTAAAAGTGCACTAATTTCATACTTAAAATCAGGCAGTGCACTTAGAGTTTACTTATTTTAAACTATATTTCATATACTTAACAAAAGTATAGTCAAGTGTTCTTGACTTACACTGAGAAGTATATAAAGTGTTTACTAAAGTATACTTTAAGTATACTTTAGTAATACTAAAAATCTCCGAATTTAGTATACTTCAAGTATACTACTTTTTGCCAAGCAACAGGGGGTCCGCAGAGGTAACTCATGGGGGTCGAGAAAGTTTTGGTTGATTACAAATGTCTTTTTTTTTTTTTTATTCCCCCCCTCTAATTTTTTCACTAATTGAAATGTCTTTAAATACACATTAACATGAATTCAACACACTGTAGTGAACAGATAAATAGAGGCAGAAGATGTTTTTCAGTTGTCACTGCACACATTCATCGACACACAGGAGCTCTTTCAAGCTGGACACCGTTTCATTCACAACACCTGTCCCATCAAACAGGAATCAGAATCAGAAATACTTGGTGGTCCATTTGGATAGGCTGGATACCCTGACTTTGTTTCGTCCACATTGCCTTCTTTCTCTCTCTGAATTAAATTGTTTCATCTTCACCACTTATAGCAGCATCTTTTTCCCAGTCTTCACTCATTACTTCAACTGTTGTACTTTCAGTGGCCTAACCTCACTCATAACCCCCCTAGTCCCTCCATCATCATTCTTTCTTTAAATCTCAATCTTCTCATCTCTCATTTTAATGCCAAAGAAACTAAAAATGGCTCCACTTTTAAATTTTATTGCCATTGTGATCTGCAACGTGCAAGCATTCAAATTTGTGAAAAAACACCCTACTTATTACAGCAGCCTTTCACAACACGGAACCAGAAATTGGCAATGTCAACTTTATTTCTATAGCACATTTAAAAACAGCTACATCTGCCCAAAGTGCTGTATAAACAAACATTATAAAATGCAACAAATGAGTAAAAAGATAATTACAAGTTACACAAACATTAAAAAAAGAAGATAATTATACTAATACAAATAATAAAAATAATTGTGGAGCTTGTGTTAAAGGCCAGAGCAAATAGTTGAGTTTTCAACAACGAAGTAAAAAAAGACTGGGCGATTTTAACATTTAAGGGAAGGATTTTCCAGAGTCTACTCTGGTTTTCGCAACCTCCAGAGTCCAAATTATTTATCAGATTTACATACGATCATACAATCAGCTATAAGAAACAGATTAACTATGACACTTGGAAAATGGCAAATAAAGCAACAATGCGAGTGCTCTAAAAGAAGTAGTATGCCAGTAAAACAGGAACCTGATTTTATATATTACTCATTCAATTCAATTTAATTTATTCCACAGGGAAATTAAATGAAATGACTAAAGTCACTTATCTGTTTTGTAACCTTTTTTTTGGACTACGTCACATACTTCAAACTGACACAACTGATTAAAGTAGCTGTGATATGTCTGACAAAAAAGCCTTTTATTGTAAAGATTCTTTTTTTATTTCAAATCCAAATATAATTTATTTTTTATCGATCTTATGCCACATGCATATGTACAATAGGTGGTAATAACCTTCTGTTTGTAACCAAAGACAAAAAAGCAGAGCTCTACATTCCAGTTTTCCATTTCAATTTTAGAGGGGCGCTCGATAAATAATGCCCCTGGCCCACTTCCCGAAGTTTGATTGAGCTGAAATTTTGCATATGAAGTATTTTAAATCTCTATAGATTAAATAGCAAATTACAGCTCTGAACTAATTGTGGTTTCTGTTTTGCTGGTGTTAAAACTGAGTCAAGTCTGAGTATTTGCATTTGAAAGGATGCACATAATGGGAGACTTTTGATCAAATGGAAGTAACTTATAGTGATAATGCCCCATAATATAACCTTGTAAAACATTTTGCAGGGTCATATAATGGACATCATCACCATAAGTTACTTTAATTTCATCAAAAGTCTCTGGTGGAGTGAGTCCAATAGAAAAACCGGATCACTGCTCAAAACTCAACAGGCTCCATTTCTTTCTTTTTTTCTTTACTCAGTTCAAACGCCTGTAAGTCGGAAACCACAAATAGTTCAGAGCTGTAATTTGCTACTTAATTTATAGAGATTTAAATAACGGCAGATGAAAAATTTCAGCTCGATCAAACATCTGAAGTGGGTCAGGGGCATTACTTATTGATAGCCCCTCGTAACTCTAGGTGCTGCTGCTTTTACAGATTTAAATCGATGTGCTGGATTAGTTCTCCTCAACATATTGCATTTTGATAAAAAAAAAAAATCAATATTACATTCAAGCGATCAGAGAACCCTCTTCCACATATTTGCTGTCACCAATATGGCTTTTGTTAATCACTAGGAAACATCTAAAGGAAATTGGTTAAACTCAAAAAAGAGGGATGAATATTTTTTGACACTACATTTTTTTTACTTTTTATTTGTAATTTTTTCTATTCGTTGTGTTTTCTTTTACATAAGATTACAAGGAGTTCAAGGGGTGTGAATACTTTTGCAATCCACTGTGGCTCACAGCAGACATGAGTCAAAGTTAAGTCACTGGTTTCAGTGCCTTCACACTGTTGATCAGCTGCCTCGTCCTTTTTGTGTCTGCTGGGATGCATCTAGACATATTTAATGCAAAGTGATTTTTTGGATATTGAGTGGTGTCAAGAATACAAATTTAATTCACTGTCAAATAACACATATTAACCTGGTCAGCAATCCTTTGCTTTGCTTTACTCTTTTGCAGCAGCAACTTGTAAAAGGTTTTGATTTCCTCAAGTTGGTTTCAAAATGATTTTTATTTTATTTGGTGAGAAAAACAGTTTGAGGTTTATTCACCCCCCTGTCAGAGTGAATTGTGTTATCTGCATTGCAGTGATGATGCTTATCTCATGTTTAGATGGAGGCTGAGTTAAGTGACCTGGGCGGATTCTGAGCAAATTATAGTTCCAAGCTCCTTTTCCTTTGCCTTTTCTGGGGTCAACAGTAAGAAAACAATCATGGGTAGGAAATGAATTCAGGACTAATATGCTGAATCTGGACAACCTTCAGTCATTAAATGACAGAAACACACATGGATGATTCTAGACCAATTGGGACAATAGCCTCCCTAAGAAGAACCACAAAAAGCTGAAGTACACAAATGTAGATTAAGGGTAATGCTCCCTTTTTTAAACCCCAAAAGTATGAAGTTGTATACATTTGTACATGTCTCACACAGAGTAAACATGAAGAAATAAAGCATTTACTTAATATGTAAAATTCTGCAAGGTGATCAGTGAATATACTGTATGTCCTATCACGCAAAGGAATTTGGGAATCTGTATAGCTTCTATGAGCTTTATAGGAACCAGGAATAAGTTCTTTATAGGGATGCACGATATTGGGATTTTGGCCGATATCCGATATGCCGATATTTTAAAACTCGTGTAGCCGATAACCGATATCGATACCGTTGTTAAAGCTGGACAAAAATAAGTAGTCATTGAAAATAGCAGTTTTATTATCCATTTCTGACACTTTGAAAAATAATATACTCAAATATATTTTCATATGCTGATATCAAATTGATTTTTAAAAACGCGGTATCGATCTATTTTACTTTCAAAATCTCATGAAATTTCATCGTTCTGTTTCAAACTCTCATGATATTTTGCAAATTCTTGTGAGATTTTGTTAGTAAAATAGATTGATACCGCATCAATATATCAACATATAAAAATATGGCAAAATTTCGTGAATTTTCGGGGGATTTCGTAGCATAACGATGACATATAGCAATATTTCATTAGTAAAAGAGATTGATATTGTGTTTTTAAATGGCAATATATCAGCATATGAAGATATTGTGATATTTTAATATATCAATATTTGTTCCCTCGTCTTTAGAAGTTTTTAAGTCTGTAAACAAGAAGTTTTTGAGGAAGAAGTAGTATTTTTTTTTAGACTTTAGAAACTCAGAAGCTGATCAAATATCGGGTTCAATATCGGTGGGGTGGCTGATGTCCGATATTCAGTTTTGAGGTCGATACAGGCCGATACCGATAGGGGGGCGATTATATCGTGCATCCCTAGTTCTTTACCTTAATTTTCTCTTACATGTATGAATTCAAGCACAAATATGTTGTCTCCCAGAAACGTGCATCACAATATAAGCCCCGTGTGTCTTTACTTTATTAACAAAGCAACACAGGAATCTAAAGGGATTGTTTTAATGTTGTGTTGCGACTAACATAAGAGGCACGTACCCTGCTTGTTTTATATGAGAGAGAGATGAGTAGATCTTTAGCTTATCCTTCTTAATTGCTGCATGATGACTATGAAAGTAACCACAATTATTTACTTGTGCAGTCTGAAAAAAATGTTTTGCTGAGCTCACTTTAATACGTTATGTATGATTTTGCATTGTTTATGGCTTAAAAAAAACAAAAATGTATGATAAACATATGAGGCAATATATCTAGAGTTGTGTGGACATTGTATGACCAGGCCATTTTATGTAGATGGCTAATATCTGTTCATTGTCAGAAACCTAAATGTTGACCTACAAAAAAAATGATATAATGTTCTGTTTCAGTTATCTATGCTTTGAAAATCTAATGCAAAAAGTATTTGTTTTCCCTTATTGTGCATTTTGAACATCCCAAAATAGAAAAAAAATAAAGATTAAAAGATCTAAATGCATCTACTGAGTTCGGGCTTGTTTTACACAGTGTACAACTTTAATCAGTCACAAGAGGGCGTTGTTGTGTCATGAGAAAAACAACCAGAGAACTTCATGTAGTTTTATAATGAATCAACAGAAAAAAAAGGCAGAAAATGGTAAAGATGAAAAAATTAGATTGCTCTACTTAATGTTATGTGTGTATTTTCTAAAACACACCAACCACTTACATTATATAATCATTATCATTTAACGCAGGTTGATAAACTATATTCACTTTGTATTACATTTAATTATTTTTGTTGTTTATCAAACTGGGTTGGATAGTAGGACTTCCATTTATCTTCACAAACCTGCAAAAAAACTGTATCAAACATTTGTAACATTAGTTTCCATCCATCCATTTTCCGCCACGCTTATCCCAAGCAGGGTCGCGAGGGATGCTGGTGCCCACTGTATACTGTACAGGCGAGAGGTGGAGTGCACCCTGCACAGGTCGCCAGTCCATCACAGGTAACATTAGTTTATTAATGCCAATTAGAGATAAATGCTAAATGAGCTAAAAAGCACATATTTAATAATCACAAATACAACCAATAGTAAATTGCAGGTAAAAAAAACAGACACATATCTGACTGTACGTTAGAAGATATTTAATTATCTTTTTCTTTACATACAAATGTGCAATATTTAATCGTGATGTTTAACTTCACATCTAAGTACATCCTGTTTAGAACACATATGCACTCCATGTAAGGCAGTAATTTAGTTTATCAGAGCAAAACTGAAGGCCAACAAACTTGGTGTTTCCCCTTAAACAACAACTTTACGTTACTTTACGTTACTAACGTTACTTTAAAATCAACTTCATCAATAAATTGCCTAACTGCATTAAAAATTCTTTGGAATAGGCAATAAATAAAGTCTGTTCTCAAGTATTTCAAAAGTTCCTTAATGAGGCTTGCAGAATGTGGTCATCTCTGTAGAACAGCAAAGATCTGGAAATAAATGGAAATTTGTTCTATTAAGTTACAGTTTCAAACAGAACATCTTTGTTACATATTTCTCAAGTAACATTACTTATCATTAAAGAGAATCCAAAATAATGTTGCATAACAGTGTTGTTCAATAAAAATAATTAACCTTATATGCTTCTACGTTTCTTAGAAAATAGTATAAAATGAAGCTAAACAGCAAATTGTTCATACCTCCAACAGATTTATATCAACAGAAATTCTATTTAACTAATTTATTTGATCTGACAGGAAGTAAAATGAACATTTTAGAGGGCATAAGACAGTGTAACATTTGGAGTTCAACACAAAAAGCTGATGATCAAATTCCACTGCAAAGAAAAAAAAAAAACTTAGGCATTTTTAAAAAAAAAAAAACACAATTTAATTTCTTTAATTTCTTTGTGCGATTTAATCTCTTCTTTAATTTAAATAGAGAAGAATTGTTGTTTTTTGTTCTTTTAACCTGACCCTTGTACATTGTCAAATTATTAGTGGATATTTGTTTAACATCCAGAAACAGACTTAAATCATTTTTAATCTGCCAAGGATGTTATCTAGTACATATCTATTTTTCTGGGGCATCTCACATGTTTTGGTTGTTAATTGTAGCATCGGCTGGTTTCATTTCAAGACATATTGCTCATATATGGTTAAAAAGGTCAAATAAATGAAATTATAGTTTTTAAAGCCATTTTACCTTCTTCAATCACTGATTTGCCTTAGTGTTTCCTAGCTTGGCCATATCCTTGTTCTCCAGGATCTCTGTCTTCTGCTCAGGTTGAAGCAGCGTGTTGGACACCATTGCTTTTGCCACCGCTTGGATTGGGATTGACAAGGAGGAGGAACCCACGGCAGAGATGGCACCAAAGAACTTCCTGGCGAGCCACTCTCCCGGTCGGCTCTCCTTTCTGTCCACTAACAGAACCCTGGTTAAAGGAAAACGGTTCCCATATGAGATGGTTTTGAATTTGATCTGGTTATACTGCAGACAGCTATTATTAGCAGAGCTAGTTTAGTTTTCAGCACATTATAAATGAAAAAGGAGTCAATTTTTAAAGGGAAGCAGAACCACTGGATTTTCTTTCTGTTTATGTATTTAAAACAGCAGCATGCAGCATCTGGGCATTCACCGAAAAGTCAACAAGTGGGCTTAATTAAGTTGAGTCGACTCACATCTGAGTCAGAGTTAGCGCAGGGTGTGTGGACCTGCGTCGAGTTGTGCATGTTACATGCAACACAGGTCTAGCTCATTGTATGTATTCTATTCTATTTATTAGGTTATTTCTAGTAGAGCAAACTCTGGAGTTAGCAATAAAATCTGGATTAGACCTATGCAATATAACCAGGACCGACACTGCAGCAAGACAACAATAGAACAAAGGATCGACTCGACTTCGACTTTTACCATCAAATAGTCGACTAGGAAAAATCCCAGGTGGTTAACGCCCAAGCACACACTACATGTACGTATTTTTATGATCTCACTCCCACTGCTGGTCGGTCTAGGTATCTATGAGAAAGTTTGCACATTCAGTTGCTGCAGATTTATTTCTGTTTTTTTTTTTTTACTGGGCCAAACAGCATCATGCAGGTGGATTGTTTGGGGTTGTATCAATACGTAAAGACGTTCGTCTGAAACACATCAGATATGTTGATATACGTTGGAGAAAAGTTCTTGATAAGTTACGTATAAGTTATGCACAACTTACAGGTTTTGGATAAGCTGGACACCACGACTTACGAGTAACTTACACTTAACGTATGTCAACGATCAGAAAATTTACCTGTAACTTATGATCCACGTATGCGCATACGCTGGCACACGTCGGGAAATTTTGAGCATTCTCAGAATTTCTTGCCGTACATGCCGTATGTCAGCGTACTCATAACTTGTACAAAACGTACCCACAACTTATGCAATGTATGCCAGCGTGTTTGCAAGATTTTTCGTGCGTAAAGCATACGCTGTCTAAATCGTCAAGGTGTAACTTTCAGTTTTGGTAAATTTGGGCTTCCCCACAGTGGATAAAAGCTGTATTGTTTTGCTTGGTTGAGGACAGCATTTCCCACGAGGAGCAGCGTGGTAAAATCCTGATCTCCCGGTCGCCTGCAGTTGGATTAAACTGCACTTCTGTTTCCAGTGGCTGTATGAAAGGCGAACAGTGATACTTTGGTATTCCTGCACCACCACTGCCGCTGCCACCAATCCGCCCCCACTCGCCCCACCAACTCATCAGCGACTGATGTGCTGACGAGTTTAGAACCTTGAAACATATAAATATACTGTTATATTTTATGATTTCACAGTAAACACACGTATAGATCTCAGCAGGAAGGTAACTTCCATCTTTATAACAAATGGGGAAAGGGGCAAGTGACATATGCCGTAAAGCAGTCTGCACATTTCTAGTTGCTTTGTCCACCACCCCTCTCGAAGTTGCTTAGTGTGGGTGAAAGCAACACAAATCCCTCGAGCAACGACAGAGGTGTCATTCAACTAGTTTTAAGTTGACATATAATCATAGAAGTTATGAAAATATCTAATGTGACATTCTCTCTCCTTGCTTTCTCAATGCTGGGATGGGAACACATTCACACTGCAAACGAACAACTCCAGGGTTCAAAGAAATTGTTCCTGGAGTCCATTACTGGTTTCCATGCACTGGATTGCATTCACATCAGTGTGAACCACACAATAAGCCAGACTCTGGAACAGTGGGAATTGTCCAATGGTTTTAGAGTAAAAAATGGCTTATTGTTGCCTTCAAAACCTCTTCAATACATTATAAGAGGAGACTTCTTTCAAAGGCTGTGCCAATAGCTTAAGTTATATGTTTCTATAATACTAAATTGAATATTTCTTTTTCTTTATAATGTAATTTTGTCTGTAACTCTAACATATAGGATTACTTACCCTGGTCTGTAAATCGCTAATCTATCAAAACCAAGAGCCTCAATAGCAGCTTCCACTTGGCCCTGAAAGAAAAACACCCAAAAGAGTACATGTTTCACAAATCCTTTAATCATTATCTGTAAGGAACATGTTCAGTAAAAGAGAGGAATGGATGCTTAAATGGATTCTTAAAGGATTTCTGCCAATTTTTTAAAAGACCTGCCCTCTCCACTTAAAAAAAAATGTACATGCACAACCCTGTACCCGCTCCCGAGAGGGAACGCCTGGTAAACGCGTGCAAGAGCGTGCACAAGCCCATTTCTCCTCGTGCTCGCTCTGTTTAAAAGTTGCTGTTCTCATAACATCTGCCCTAGCTCCTAAATCCTTAAATCACTATAGAGCGCAGGGAATATATAGTGGACTTAATGATCATTGCTTTTTTTACTCCCCATTGGCCACTGTGCGGTACCTGCACCATTTTTGTTATTAGTCACCGCTGTCAGGTAGAGACAGTGGGCCGCTGTGACAGCAAATCCCATAATGCTTTGCGAGGAGAGCTCAAATCATGCCGGGAAATACCTGCCTCTTCTGAGGCCTTTGTTTTCTTCTTATACACTTCGTAGCTTTTTATACACTTTTCAAAGAACCACGGTGAGAAAGGTGAGCTTCAGTGACTGTCTGAAACCGTAGCTCCACACAAATATACGCACATATATGAAATGTGCACATGCAGAAAAAGATAGCTATTTGGGGACAAGCATGTAGGATGGCCTTATGTTATCATATCACCAGAATGATTGACAATTATGAGGACCACTTAGTTTGATGATTCACCTGTAAAAAGCACCTCCTCCACTATACCGTTAATGTAGCACAAAGGAATAACAGACCTTGACTTTGAGGTAAAGGAAGCTACTCTTTTTATCAGCTCCTCTGGAGGACTCCAGGTGAAACTGTGTGCAGCCTCCAGCCTTAGCAAGTTCAGCAGATTTTAGAACGTAGTCATGATCAACTCTGATGAATCCATCCTAAAAAAAAAAACAGGGATAATAACACTGAAAATGATACTTTTATACCTTTTAAAATATGGCATTAATATTAACCAACTCTGTTGCAGAAATGCATAATTGGTTAAAGTTGCAATTTTGATTTTAATAATAATATAAGTGATTCATATTTCTTTATTTATAGAAACATGAATCTCAGTTAACCTTTACTATATCTATTGCTGAATTCTAAGCCTACTAAAAAACAATTGATTTATCAAAAACAGTGACTGACCTGTTTCTACAGGATGGGCGACTATCATTTAAATCTGAACTCTGTAATCTCTTCCAAACGGATTCATACTGCTTTTATGGTTGCCACCAACGTTAATATATGTGGTTTAAATTGTATTTTTTGTGTGAGTGTGTTTTTGTAATGTTTACAAATAAAAATCAGAGAGATATAGCCTTATTTTATTAGATGTCCATAAATACTATCAGAAAAATAAACAGAAATAGAAATAGAAAAGTTTATTCTGAGAGTTTTTAAAGGAATTTTGCCAGCTATAAATGTAGTACATAGAATTGTTTAATCTGTTTAGTAGAAGTAATAAAGGTAACATTCACTATGCACTGATATATGTTAGCCAATTAGTCAGATTTTCAATTTTTTTCAATCTTCCCACAAGGCAAAACAGAAAATATGTAAAAAGATGCTCAACTCAGGTCAAACCCACACGGAAATGAAAATGCTTTGTGTGGCAACAATGTTAACAGTGGATATAACCCTGAAGCAACAGTGAAACATGGAAGTATCAGCATTATGCTGAGGGGAAGCTGTCATTCAGCAATCATAAAACAGCTGATCAGCGCTGATTGGCACAGAAATAACTGGAATCTGACAAAATTAATAAATCGAAACAAGGTAAAATGTATTTTAAAGTATGCATTGATTTGTCTTTTCAACCAGAAACTTTAATGTATGTTACTGTCAGAGATTGCTTGTCAATCTTACTTCAACAAAATTATTAATATAGATACATAGACAGAGACAATTAGATAGGTTCACGTGTTAAGGAGTTGCTTATCCCAAGCCCTTGATCAATGCTAGTACCGGTAAATCATTTTTTTTTATGTAGGATGTGATGTAGAGAAAAGGTCAATCTACCATAAAACGATAACTAGGCAACAGGAAATATTGCTTGGTCACGGCCCCTATTAACAAACACACTAGATAAGAACAAGGCGGTGAAAGGTAAAAAAAAGAAAAATGCATGAAAATCCTGATGAATAAACAGCTGTAGCTCTAGTTTAAAGTATATTTACTTACCACGCCTGATTTTGCCCTGGTTGTTCCCAGACAGCAGTAGCCAACATCATGGTCCTTGAAGGCAGCAGCAAAGTCATCAAGCTTTTCAAAGTCAACTACCTCCTGCACCTGCATGAATAGAGAAAGACATCTCAGAACAGAAAATAATGTGTTATATGCTGTATAAGCTGCACCCAGAAACCAACACTAACCAGGTTTTCATACTCTTTCCCTTCAAAGGTCAGTTGCCTTCTCCCAATGAGAGTTATTTTGGAGAAAATGTTTCTCTCCAGCAGTTCTTGAAGTAAGACCTTCCCAGTTTCCCCTGACGCACCCAGGATAAAGCAGCTCTTGTTCTGACTCCTGAAGTTTTCTTTCAGGGTCTCCATGTTCTCATCCATGCTGTTGAGAGGGACACACATACGGCAGAAGAGTTGGTGGAATAAATTTGTAAAGGACAGGTAACAGAATGGCAAACAAATGGATATTTAAACATATCATGAAGTGCAAACCTACACTATCTTTGTGAGCATAATTTTTAAGATTTACAAAGAAAATCCTGATAATATGGTTCATTGCAAATCTATATTGTAACACAAGTCTAAATCTAAGGTTTTTGCTCTACTTTTAACTCCTTGCATGAACCAGGCCAAAACTGTATAGGATCCCGAACACAACTTTATCATCATAATTATTCACTTTGCATTATTTTATTAATACTTTATGACACAATTATAAGTTGTTCATGGGGAATTAGTGACATAACATAATTATTGCGTTTTGTTTAGGGATATTGCTTGTCACCTATTGGATCTGTTATCAGTAAGCTCCTCTGGTAAACTGCCCACTCATGGGAAGGTTCACCACTTATGTTTTTTTTTTATTTTGTTAATGATGCCTGTTATTGGGATTTGCTAGAGCCCCCGACGCCTTAGAAATTTATTTGTAGCCTTTCCTGGGCTTTTCTTACATTTCTTTAGACTGGAGCATGAGATCCTTTAACCTTGATAATGTAAGGTTGTTAGGCTCTACTTTGAGTAATTCTGTATTCTACAGATTAGGGAGTGACCAGGCCTGGGTAAGGCTAGTGAATACAGCTAAAATGCATGGTTAATCAGGATCAGTATTTCAAAAGGAGCACCTGGTTCATTTGGACAGCATTGTTTAGTCCAATCAATTAGATCACCAATTGAAAAATGCATTTTTGCAGAACAAAAAATGCTGCCACCTTCAGGCAGCTTCTGTGCCCCTTGCTTTCACTGTCACTGAGATTATATAATCCAGCAAACCCTACGCTCCATTACACGGGAATTTAATCTACTATTTCTATTTGTGAAGAATCCAATAAAAACAGGTCAGCATCTTCACAGTATTTTGTACAACTATTATTTTTATCTCTGGATGTATTATTCTTGAAAAATTCATTGTTTGATGAAAAAGTGATGGCTATAAATCTTCAATTAATAAAATTTTAAATCAGTTTGTCTATTTTTTAAACCACAATATTCTCTGTACCTTTTTTTAACCCTTTCTAGGGCAAGTTACCAGAGGTCTAGAAGCAAAATATCTATATCTAGTCATTCAGCATAGATCCTGCTACATGGCTGTACATCTTATTTTGGCATTTGACCAATTAGATGAGGCCTTGAATGATAAATTACCTACTGTAAATTAAGTTGGAAAAAAAAAAAGTTTACAAGAAAAAGGTAAAACGCTGATTGAAAAGTAAAGTTAAAAGGTTAGTATATTATTTTGATGCAGTAAGCTTTTTTTTTGCTGAATAAAGGGCTATTAGCCCATTTAGGGAATTTAAAATAGACTAAAAAGCATAGGATATTACAAACAATGTTGTTTATTAAAGGTTAATAAAAAAAAGAATAATAATAAAAAAAAATGTAGAAACAGATTTTTGTAGATAATTTTGTGTCTCAACTTTTGGTGAAAGAAGTTACCTTTTAAAGAATGATTTGGCTGTATTATGACAGCTATTCAATGTTCTTGTTAACAAGAGCATTTGTTTCCAAATACGACTATCTGATGTAAATGTTTTGATTTCTTTATAGGTAGAAGAAAAAAATCGCTCTTGCTGTTCTGCTCCATAAACAGCAGCAGCTCAGTATTTATACAGTATGAACAGCTTTTTCTCTTACCTGGTATATCTGCTCGGCGCACTATCGTCGAAACAATAAAAGATTATGGCAATGATGGCAAAAGCTAAGGTTAAAATCCAGGTCGCTTTCCCCCAGGAGGAGCAGAGGAGCGTCATAGCAGAGAATAGAGACTTCCTGGTTGCTCCGTTTCTAAAGGCAGCGCTGTGGCAAGCCATTTTAACATAAATTCGGTTGTACCTCCCTTATCTTGAACGTAAAGGCATTAATACCGAATTTATGTTAAAATAGCTTGCCATATCACAACCGAATTTATGTTAAAACGGCTTGCAATACCCCCTTACATTCAAGATATCTCAAATAGTTTTATAACTAGACGTTTTAGCGATTTAAGATATCTCTCATTATATTTTGACTAGTGAAAATGTAATTTAAGATATCTTGAATTATTATTCTTCCTGATCAGAATGTAAATACAGATATCTTAAATTACCATTCCGGATACTCAAAATGTGGTTTTGACTAATCAAAATTTATTTTAAGATATCTGGAACGTTATTATGAACGGTCAGACGAAACCGAATTTATGTTCAAATGGCTTGCCATACTGGGTCTTCTTCCTGCTTCTAGACAAACGGCGAGAAAAATAAAAATAGTTTAACATCGGATCACATGGGTCATTGAAAAACAATAAAGGAACACGTCTTTCGTTTTTTAATGAAACAATAATATTTCAGGAATGTAAATTACTGTATAGAGGTTTGCTGAAATCATTTACTATGAACTAGGTACTGTAAATGACGCATGCGCACTTCAGAAGCGTAGCCAGAAAATTTGAATAAGGGTGGCCAGGCAACAACCAATGTACACTGAGGGGGGGCCACAAATAGATAGGCTTCAGAACCTCAGGGTCAATCTACTTTGTTCCAACAGGAAAATTAACAATCACAACATTCATAGTTCCTAAATAAAGACAAACTATACTTTCCTACAGTGTTTGCTAACATGGAGATGCATATATTTAAACATCCATGCTGTCTAAATTAAAGGTATAGTGGACAAAATTCTCTCAGTTTAGAGTTCTGGGGCGAACATCTTATTCATTGTCAATACTAACCTACTTTTTTTAATAATCATTCTGCTTTAAATTTATATTTACATGTACAAATATCTATATTAAATTGATTACTTATTCTTAAAGTAGTTATTTATCTCTGATTTCAGTGACGATTCCTAGATGACTTTACCCCGTATAAGACAAAATCTAGTTCTGAAAAGAGTGTGAATTCTGTATTTATCTTTACTATTAGTATATTGATGTGCTTAAAGGAGAAGTTCGGTTTTTAACACTCCGACGTCGAGGTGCTAACGTCTCTGTTAAA
>NW_015150539.1:1363069-1363599 GCF_000732505.1 Cyprinodon variegatus | reverse complement strand
CCCAAAACCCAGAATGAAGGGGGACAGTTTAAAGCTAAATGTCTCTGGCTCAATTCAACAAAAGGTACAATTTTCATCTAAGTCATTATATATTTAAAGGGTTTAGTTACAAAAATAAAGGTGCATAGTTCTGAAATTAAGATATGATTTGAAATTGGGTTAGTTTTGATAGAACCATGCCTTCTTTCAAATTATATTTAAAAAATTTAGTGTTCCAGAAAATCTATCCTTAAGGTGATATATTTTAACTTTGCAGTACTTTATGCGCTTATTGGAACATTTCTAAATGTTCCAGAAATAACCAAGGGATTCATCCAATATGTAGG
Organism: Cyprinodon variegatus; assembly: GCF_000732505.1. Classification (NCBI taxonomy): domain Eukaryota; kingdom Metazoa; phylum Chordata; class Actinopteri; order Cyprinodontiformes; family Cyprinodontidae; genus Cyprinodon; species Cyprinodon variegatus. The sequence goes on along the minus strand of NW_015150539.1, from coordinate 1,363,273 downwards.
GAAGATATCTACGGAATACATTTTTATACTTGGAGTGCTTCCTTTAGCTCCACAGTGTCCACTGGAATGGCTTTCACATTTGAAGCGCACTCTGTCATCTAGAAGCACTTAGTTTTTTCCAGGTTCCCTTAGTTACAAAAGTTATTTCCATCATCAAAAAACGTAATAGATTTTGTGTTTCTCTATTTGGAGAAAATTTCCATT
>NW_015150539.1:1358608-1360141 GCF_000732505.1 Cyprinodon variegatus | reverse complement strand
ATTTGAAAACTTTTATAAATAACTGTTAACACCATCACTGCCATCCACTGTTTCATAGAAATTAGCATATATGGTTTTATATTCAATGCCTTAACAGGAACGCTATAATGTGTTATGCAATAACTTTATATTTCATACCCATTGTTGTGGGGGGTGGCAAATATGTTATTTATTTAAATTACTTTGGAACTATCATATATTGTTCTGTAAAAACTAGTCCACCTAGCTATCAGGAAGGCAAATGAAAGGATTAATACATTTTAAATCATTGTCAAACAGTTAATTCTGCACACATACAGTCTATGGAATACATTCACAACAACTTCTATTTAAATGTAAATCTCTTATCTCACAATAGAGAAATTCATTCTCTGCATTTTAATCAAATCCATTGTGTTGGGAAAATTATGCACTACTTTGTTTGTCTTGCACATACATGTTGATAAAGACATTTAAGTCTGTGTTTTTAATGTAAAAAAATGCCCAATGGATATCACTACTTTTTAACTGTACACAATATATTTAACCCATATATAGCAAAGAAGGTATATCTTGCAGAACTTAGAATAATTGTAATATTTAACAAGTTAAAAAGTTATTCTTTGTTGAGAAAATTTAGCATGGACTCTGATACAGACTGAAGGCTGAATCCTTGAAAATGGTTTTGCCTTTTGTCAGACCTTCAGGGGGTTTAATTTGCCAAAACCTCAACACAAAGAAAGCAAGTGCAGTCACATGCAATGAATTCATCAACACCCCATGTTTTTAACACCCCTGCCATTTTGAACACAAGGCATCGACCCAATCTAATAGAAAATGATGAAGCCAGGGATGATCCTTTAAAGATGTCAGCAGTAAAAGACAGGAAGAAAATAGGCTGGGGTTAGAAAGAAGAGGCCTTAAACTGGCACTCTACTGAAATGAAATGTCGCCTCTTTGTTCCTTAGCCGCGGGTGCTAATTGGGTCCAGCGGCAGGGAAGAGAGCTACTGCTGGGCTCCTGTCTGTCGCACCTGTTGAGCCATTGTTTCTCGCATTGATTAGACAGGAAGTTGGAGTAAGAAGGCTTATGCCTCTGTGGATGCGTGGCAGAAACGTGGTTCAATTTCTTTTTAGAGCTCCACTGTTGGAGGTGGAAATACCATTGGTGGTAAGTGATCAATTGCGCTTAACCATTGATTAGGGGACACTAAAAGACATATGGATCAGATTTTTTTTTTCTTTTATATGTGTTCTTCATTCTTTCACCAAAGGCACGGTCCTTTCAACATGCTCCCTAACATTGCGTAATATGATTGATTCTCTTATTGCCCTCAGGACTGACTTTCAAGGCAGTTTGCATAAAACTACAAGATAATAAAGTTTGAATACATATACTACCCAATATGTTGTAAATAGTTGGTTGTTCTGTGCATAAACAAAAAAAACCGGTCCTGTTAGGATTATTTTTAATGATGATGTGGGAGTCTGTTAAACCCTAATTATACCTGCCTCTTACGCTTCTTCTGTCAGGTTAAAAAGTAATCGTTATTAT
>NW_015150539.1:1311738-1358099 GCF_000732505.1 Cyprinodon variegatus | reverse complement strand
ATATGCATTAAAAAGTTTAAATGTATTATTTAATGATAATGTCTTCAGTTCAAGTAAAGATTATAGAAGGATGAACTTTGAAAAAAAGCTGATAATACTTTTTTTTGATAACTTAATTTTTAAGGCATGGTCAACATTAAATAAAGAACAAAAGCCTTGGCATACTGTATAATCCATCAACATCGTGTCAACAGTCATAGCTGAAAACATTTTTGAAACATTAAGACTCTCAGCTATGTAGTACAGTGCAGATTTATTCATGGCTTCTTTATTAAATTTAACTGGAAATTAACTGGGATTTTATTTGACTATCCAAAACAAAGTTTAAGTAATTTTTATGTGAAGGAGAAACTATGCACAGTTATTAATCAAAAGTGAAAAACCACCTGATTTCAGGAATACCCTGAGTATGACTTCCACCTGTGTAATTTAGGGTTAGTGAAGGGCCAGGTGTTCATTATACAACTACTACTTTGTATATACATTTACCCTTACTGTTTTGGTTGAAGGCCCCATTAGATGTTATACATTGACTGCAAGGTTTTTCTAACCATTACCTTGCTCCTGACAAATTGACTTGGTTTCATGGGATAATGCTACGTTCTGAAATAGTATTTAGGTCAGGGGTTTGAGTGGGCACTCTTTCCCTATTCTAAGCCCTCTTTTTTATTGAAGGTAGTTAATTTGGAGTGAGTCCTACAGTACATTATTCCATCCTCTTTGAACAGTCTACCAGTACTGTACCAGTACTGGTACACATGATAATGCTATAAGCTCCATCCTTGAAAGTTAGCAAATGGATCCCAGGTTTAAAACCATCACTCTGACCAATCCTAGCATGCTTCTTGTCATTGTGGGTAAATATCCAACTTTTTTCTCCTTTATCTTTCTCCCCAAACTATAGGAGCAGTTCATATGGGCTGCAGAACATTTCTGCAAAGCTGCTGCCAGTCAGTTTTCAAAAAATATTTTATTTTATTGAAATACACTTGCATTTGGCAATTTAATATAATCTGAAACTTTTAAAACTTTACAAAACGGGCTTTATGTTTGTACTCCATCTCATCCATAGTTGTTTGGCAACATTTCCCCTTTTAACTGTGGTTGATGTACTTTAGGTAAAGATTCACAATTGGCATAAGGGTATTGATAGATAAATATTATTGTAGCAGGATAAAAAAAAATCTTCATACCTTGACACTAATATTGCAAAATACAGATAAGTATCTAACTTATATTAAAATAGGAACTGGAATGTTTTGGCCTTGTGAAACTGGTACATCTAATCCACAAGGAATGCAAAGTCCAATTTATTTTTTCTCTGGTACACTTAAGACTTTCACTAGTAATTTTCTGATCTATAAAGATGTAATTTGAATTTATCAAAATCTGAATTTTCTAAATTCTCAAATACTTCCTGTCATTTAAGTGAAACATTCCTAATGTATTGATTAAAACCATAGATCAGAAAAGCTTAATGGCCTGCACACACGTGCTTTAGACAGAAACACACATAGCGAAATGCACATGATGCACCCATACACAGCTTTAGGCTTGGCAGTCAAGCTCAGACTCAGAAGTGTGATGCTAATGATGGTAATTAATGGACCCTGACAGCACAATCTGTTGCTCATTGTCTCCCAATAAACAGCTTTACAGTCCACATGAGCCACAGAGGGGATGGGAGGTATAAGCCGGAGGCTGAGGCGATGAGAGTCCACAGAGGAGGGTCAGTCCTCATGGGGCAGCACTGATCTTGAAGTGGGGATTAGTTCAATTAGAGAGGCTCTTTCTGATCTAGATGCAAGGTTTGATGTGTGTGTGGTCATACATGTGTGTCTGTTAGAGGGGAGTTCTTGAAGATTAAAGCAGGCTGGTTGTTGCTGTCTACAATGATGCAGCTGGTGTTGACAATAGTAAAGATGATGCCTTTTGCTTTTCAGTGACCTTACCCATAGATATCCATTTATTATCATATATTTCTGTGGTAATTATGCTTCTATGTGTTTTATTATCCAAATAAACTAGATCCATGAATATTTCAGGAAGCTTAAAGTCATTAGGTCACTGATGCAGACGGTGTTTCTCTGGACTGTTCCCTAAATCTCCACACACACTAGGTCTAAGCTTTCTGATTGGAGCTCCTGAAACGTTCAACATTCCAAGTCTATCCACAATTTGTAGCACATGTTTAAAATGAGTTGCTATCTGATTTTTCTTCCAGAGCATTCTTAAAATTTGTGAGAGTGAATGCTATTTTTTGTGATTCCTGGCTAACTTTCAATTCTGCTACCTGATGAAACGGTTTAGTAAATGGTGTTTTTATAAAGCTCAAGTCTGATTGCAATTCTAGCTTTTTATTTGACTGATTGATAAATTGCTGTTTACTAAAGATTAATCTTTGTCTTGTCCACCTAAAAGAGTGGAGAACTTGACTATGTGCTGAAGAAGTATTGCAGCCATTTGATTCAGGTGCTTGGAAACAAAGAGACATCTAAAGGATGCAGGACACTACACCTAATGACCAGATTTAAGGAACCCTGATTTGCAGTATGCTGAAAAATTTAGAATTTTTCTAAATTTTAGGACACTTTTATCTCTACTTCATCATTATGGTCTTCTGTGTATTTGTTTTTATTTATTTAAAAGGATAGCGAAAGAAGCATTAAAAGATTGCCAAAAGCCTTATTTATATTAAAATTGTTTAGAGTTCCATCTAGACCTCTACTGTATCTGCTTTGACTGAGCTTGAGTTATTGACCAAATTTCTAGATGTGCAAAGCTGCTTGAAGTTGGCTATATCAAAATTTACAATTTCTTTTAAATAACAAAATAATTGGAAATTTGGTCCCTTGGACTTCTGAAATGTAAAATTTGACAAACATATTTAAATAAATCTCAAACTACATGTCACAAAAATGTCTTCATAAGGAGTTATGTAAAGTTTTCCTAACGTGTAAAGGTACAGTCTGTTGTTTCCATGGTTTCACAGACCACAATACTTGGAAGAACCACTAAGCAGTTGTGGAAGAGAAAACAAAACAATACACTGAAGTAACCTCACAGATGGACAGAAGCCTCTGGCTTTGTTGCAGGCTCAGACCTTTGCAAGATGTTTAAGATGTAGCAGAATGTCTGTGGAACAAACAGGAGCTATCCTGCTTAAGGAGCCACATCCAAGCAACAACAAATGAAACATCCTTGCCCTCCCTTTAAGGAACAATGAGCTCATTAAAAGAGCAAACAGAAGATCAGTTTCTTTTGGAGATGGATCTTAAAGAGTCTGGATGGCCTGGCAGCTCACAGCAGGTACAGCAAAGACGCATCTGGCTGAACTGCTTCTTTTGTCTTAAAAAATAAATACAATTTCTTACATTTTTCTTAAACAACCTTAAAAAAAGCTGTATTGCATCCTTTAAAAGTTGTAATGTTTGTTGTAATGGACTTGCAGCTGGGGTTCGGGTTTGAATCGGGGCTGTGGTCCTTTGCCTCGTGTCTCTCCCCCTCTCTCATACACCCTTTCCTGTCGAAAAAACAAGCCACTAGTGCTGCAAAAAACAAAAAAATTTTAAGCTATGTGAAGATTAATTTTTAAAGCCTAGATACCTATGTTTGAAAGATGTAATACACATATCAGCATTCTTTATTTTAACTTCAACCTAAAAAAAAAGATGAATAGTACTGTTTAGTATTAAAATAACTTGAAAAATTAGTCCCTTTTACTCCATTGGGTATATTTCTCACATGTTTGCATTGGATCAGACTAAAAGGCTAAGAAAATGCATTAAATTTATCACACCTGCAGCTCAGTGGATGTTTTCTAAATGCTTGAATTGTAAAACATGGTGAATAACAGACCCAGTAGTGTGAAAAAGCATTTGTTTAAGCCTGATTGACCTTTTTTAAAGTTCTAGATATGTAATAAACATTTTTCATATAATTACATCCAAATATATAATAAATTTGAGCGTTCCCATATCTTTAGAGTAAGAATTTTATTTAAAGAAATAAAATCACCATCATACTCACATTTCTATTTGTTTACACATTTCTCTATCATCAGAAGAATCATATTCCCCAAAGAGAGGGCAATAGGAGAGGAGTTTATTTTATTTATTCTACTGATATTAACCAAATATAATTTCAGCACAAATCATTCTACATACCTTTATTACTCATTTAATTTTAAGGAATGTTAGAAAATGCTGGATCAAGTGATATTACTGAAACAAAGAAAAATAGTCAACAATCTACGTATCATTATCATTATTATTATTTATTTATTTTATTATTATTATTAGCCATTAATTACATAAACTTTAAACAGAAATGGAGTGTTTCTATCAGCATTGTTATATCAGATATTTTAGATTATTATTTTTGTAGCGACTATCATTTTCTACACTAATGCCAGGACAGTTGCAATCGTCTGTTGTGTGTTGGTCCCAGATCTTTTTTTTACCACAACTATTAAATGACCAAGCTCATTTGGAGAAACCATCTCCCTGTCATTGAAAGTGATTCCAACAATATTAAGAGCTTACTAATGTATTTGTTTCCACAGCTTTTTGTATGATTCCAATTATATTTAAGCATTTTTACATGCAGATTGATTTTAGTGAGACTTTCCCAGGATAAATTAAACCTGAAACAGTTAAATGTGCTGGGTTCTTCTTATAGGATAAGAATAGCATAATGCACAAAAGCCTCTTAGTGGATATTTGTGTTTGGATTTGAGTTTTTAGCATCAGATCTATTTGCTGTCTTAAATCTCCCCTTTGTGGTGGGATGGGTAAAGCTTAATGACTCCTTTGAACTGCCGCCACCCTCAGCAGAAAGGCTTTGGGAATGTCGGCCAACTAACCTTTAGTCTGTTTCCCACATCCAGCAACAGTGATGGGCATGTAATACCCATCTTTTGATTCATGTCAAGCTTCTATGTTCTTGGTGGGGTTTTTTTTTTTTTTTTGGAAATATGGGGTAATTATGATACTAAAAAATGTCATATAGATCTGTTTTCAGGACACAAACTATTTTCAAAGCCTAAAAACACTATATAATTGTTTTTAGTTGAGACACAATATATATCAAGATTCAAACAGAGTCTATAATGTATTATCTCCATGTCTATTTATTTGCAACATTTGATTTAATTATGCTCTATGTTAAAATCTCTAGAAAACTATAAAAAAACATTTGTTCAACATGTTTATTTTCTTCACAATTGCTTAAGAGATTGGGCTATAGCTTTTTTTTAAAGATATCTCCCTGTGTTTTCGTTGAGGACACATGTTGAACCAGGTTGTTTGTCATTCTAGCCTACTGTCATTGTTCAGAAGGAATTTGTGTCCATATGCTTTGTTGGATAGGGCCTCAAGTTGAATAGGAATCTTTTCTTTTGTAGCTTTTTCTAAACATGTTAGCAGTGTTTGTGCAGAAGCTTGCCGATGCTTGGGGGAGAGCTTCTAAAACATGTTTATTTAGAGCAGTTGTCCCGAAAAATTCTTCTTGGGGCCCACTGTTCTGTATGTTTCAGATTACTCCCTGCTACAACACACCTGATTCAAATTATTATATAACTGAAGTCAGTTTTAGTATACCAAGGCATCAGCTAAAACATGAAGGACAGTAGGCCCTAAGGAGCTGGGTTGGGGACCTTTTTTTATTACGAAAAGTTGGGATATCTAACTGATTTACAATGCAGTCCGTAGCTCTATTCTGTACTCTAGAACAGGCATCCTCAAAGTCAGTCACCAAGGACCGCTGTCCTGCAGGTTTTAGAGGTTTCCCTGCTTTAGCACAGCTGATTATAATGATTACAGTAGAGCAAAAGCCTGTTAATCAGCTTTCAATTAAAATCAGCTGTGCTGGAGCAGGGAAAAGTCTAAAACCTGCAGGACAGCCGGCCTCGAGGACTGAGTTTGGGGATGCCTGCTCTAGAACATAAAATGTATTAATTGTTGTTTGCAATAAAGCATTTTTGATTATCACTGTGAAAAGAAAAAGCTCAGACTTAGTACAAGGTTGGCTTTCAGTGTGCATCATTTCTAAAACAAATCATTTTACAACCTCTTTCCATGGGGTTCCACATTTAATCATGTTTTGGTCACTTAACTCTCATGAAATATACAATTATGACCACTGAGAAATTGAAATAGTTATCAGCTATAGAAGGCAGATTTCCACATACCATTAGAGAGGAAAAGTTTATTGCATAATCAGATAGTTGGCTGAAGTCTCTGAAATGACATCTATGAAAATCATCTGAGATGTTACCAGTTGTTATTTATTCCAGGAAATGCTCAAATTCTACCTAGTAATGAATTAAACACTTAAGCAACAAACGGTGTAAAGGCATATTTATCCTACAAGGGTGCTACAAGAATGTGATTGTCATGGGCTTTTACATATTCATCTTTACTTTGTTGCTATTTCACGGTCCCTGCAGTCGTGTGACCTATTGGGAAATGAAAGAGGAGCTAGGGAGATCATGTCGGATCATGACGGACCCACCACAGTACAGAGACCTCCCTGCCGTTGAGTAAACACAACTACAAATGCCACTGCTAGCTTGACAATCACTCAGTGAAAGGAAGCTAATTAGCTGAAGTCTAATTCCAGTTTACCAACACCTGTATTAGCGTGCTGGCTCAGCAGGGAGTCAGGATTGACCAACGAGATCTAATCCCTCATAAGCCAAAAGTGCTCCTCCTTGGAGCAGACATTAACACATTCTGTCTTTGCCAGCTGTTGGTTACCAGAGTCCAGAAGAGAAAAAAATCTTAGTTTGTTATATTTTGTTGCAAATAAGGGAAACCGAAGTGGTACCCATCCATTCAGGCAGACAAAGAATGTAGATGGATTTACCCAGTAAGGAGTTTTTAAAAACGAAAAGGTTAAAAGATGTATAGATGAATATGTGTGTCATCATAAACTGGAAAGACAAAACAAAAAACCCTTAAAGAAACCATATCCAGTAACTTTTTTCAAAACCATAAAAACATTCAAACAAAACATTTGTTTAATTAGTTTCCTGGCTAAAAGAAGGCCTTTGGATTTTTCACTCTTAAACAACTAAACCAAATATATGTGTTAGAGAGAATTTTCTGGTGGTAAAACTACAGACACATTGCATGAAAACTAAAGGAGCACCACCAATCACATAGCGCATTATTTAGAATGGGTTATTTAACAAGGGAGGGGTTAAAGTTGACATCTCTGTGAAGTACAGGACTGCAGACTGGCTAGCCAAGCAGATACCCACACCGATTTACTTGTTTTTATGCCCTTGTATTCTCCACAAATACCAAATGGTTAATGGTCTGTACTTATATAGCACTTTCTTAAGTCAGAAGACTTGACCAAAGAGCTACATTCAGTCATTCACACACACACACACACACATGCGCATGCACACACACACGGAGGGTGGCAAGCTACATTGTAGCCACAGCTGCCCTAGGGCTCACTGACAAAAATTGACAAAAATGTATAATATTCTGCACAAATGCATGTTTGATCATGAACTAATGATACATTTGAGAGATTTTTATCTATATTTACAGTTAAGTCTTTTTAAAACAATTTAACACATATAATTGATCTGACCTGTATAATTACAACTATGTTGAAAAAAATAATTACTGCTCTTTTTACTCAAAGTTTTTATGTCATAAGAATCCTCTGACTGTCTGTGTCTAACCTATAGCGTTCCCAAATTGAACTAACACTTAAACCAAGTAAAGTCCTTTTATCTTCATCCTCGAATCATATTTTTCAGATTTTTGGGGAGCCATGGGCATTCTCTGTTTCATGCCTTTGCTCTTGTATTTTTATTATTTTCTTAAACTGCCTGGGTGGTGGACTGATTACCATTTGGCCATGGGAGCATCTAGGCAAGTGTTGGACCGTTTTGTGTGTGTGTGTGTGTGTGTGTGTGTGTGTGTGTGATGGATTAGTGAGCTTTGGCAATAATATCATCACCAGACTAGTAACATTCCCTCAGTCCACTGATAATTTGAAGGGAGGAGAAAAGCAGTTGGTCCATTAGCCAGATCTGTTTGCTTAAGACTAGTTCGACTCTGATCCTCTATTTTCTGTCACCTTTATCCAAGAGGATCTCTGCCTTTTGTGTCAGAGGGATGGGAAGAGAAAGGATGGCCTGAGTAGTACATTGATTCAGAGATCACCATTCTTCTGGCATTCTGTACTCCTACCAAACTAATCAGCGTGTGTAAACACAACGAGACACTTTAAGGGCCGGCGGCTAAAAGGCGGGGGTCTTAGGGGTTGATTAGGAAGAGTTTTTCTGATGGACCACACTCGGTGTCTGTATGCTCTGTCTTGGACACAGCTTGACTCTATGCATCACTCTGTTATGCCTGAGTGTGGGTGGTTGGACAGACAAGGAGTGCTCCGTTTTTGTTTGTGATGCACGTAGTTTTGAAAAGACCAGTCAGGTTGTTTTACTGCTAAATAGACTGCAGGAGAGCAACCACGGAAAAGAAAAGGGGAGAAAAAATTGTTGGTGTTCAAGAACTGAATTTGAGTGCTGAAGAAACTTTTTCTCAGTATTACAATTAGTTTAGTTTTCAATGAGTAACTCATCTTCTTTGGCCGACTCTCGTATTGTTTTCTTTCATTCTTGAACACTTATATACACCTAAAAGCATGATGGCCAAGTTTGAGGAAGACACCAGTGTTGTGGGTCTTAAATACTACAACAATGATAAAACCCTTTACATAGAAGAGGACCAAAAGCTAGCTGACAGAGAGATGTCTAAAAAATAACTTCAACCTCAGCACTAGCAAAACTAAGGAGGTTATGGTAGACAGCAAGCGGTCCAGGAAGAACAAAACATTCTCCTCCTTGTGGACAGCGTAAGGTTTCGGAGAATTCACATTTCCTTGTTGTATTATTTGTTGAAGAATGCCCAACAAAAGCTCTTTTTTGTCAGGAAGATGTGCAGGATAAACTTTCCTCAGCTGTTGGACCACCATCAAGTGGCCCTGAAAAAAACTGAAAATCCATCCAATGGCGTAAATATCGGTAAGCAGAGACTGCAGTTGCTTAGGGGCCCCCAACCTCTTAGGGGCCCCGTCACCGACGGAAGGCCCCCTACACATTTGTGGACTAGGACGTCTCTTTGCAGACATAATGGTGCAAAAAATCCTCTTATACCCACCTGATACTGAAGTGACTAACCACACCTGACCATATTTATAATGCAGCACATGCCAGATTTCAACATGATGGTTAGCCGTTTAAACACGACACCAATAGCAAAGCAGAAAATGGTACTTTAAATTACTATGTTAATAACTGATAATGTTGCTTACGGGCATATTGTTGTGTTGTTATGCCATTGAATCCATCCCACTGGAGAACCTTCAATACACAGCTTAAGCCCCATTTACACTACCCTCTGAAAACCGATCTGTCCGGACTGAGCTTCGGTTAACCGAGCCTCCTAGTGGCGATCTACGGTACTACTGCTTTCTAGAGGATAACAAGCAAATCAACATGGCAGCGCCCATGAAATTAAGGAAGTTTTGTTATAATTGTGATCTTTTGTTGTTTGCAGAGAGTCAGATGAAGAAGGCAGTCTTAGGTGAATTTACTTACTCGAGTCAGGTTTTGGGAAGCGGATAAGACAAACGATAGTCTAATCAAGGCTTATAGTCGCATGAAACAACGACAGACATAAAGGTTCATCACACTGCTAAGCAGAATCATTACTGGAAATTGTGTGGCAAGTTAGGGAAGCTTGTATTTTTATGAATGTCTGAGATTTCATGATTAAGGAGGCTGACTGTAAGGAGATGACGCGGTCTGCTAATGCACTCTTTGTTATCTGAGAACCGAGACAGAACTGAACGATGCCAAACCCTGCTGATGAACTATTACTAGTTTAGCACGTTTCAGTTGGGCGTGCCATTTACACTCAACAGTTGTCTTGGTTATCTAGGTCGAGGCAACATTTGTGTTAGATTTTTGGAAGCACTTTATTGTTAAAGTGGGACATCAGTAACATATTGTATAACTTATAACTTTGTCAAAATAAGAAGACGAAACTATGTTTGATTTTGCAAACATAAAAAAAGTAAACATTTTCTTTTAATTCTAGAGGTAGAGCACACATATCATAATTCCCTTGGCAAAATTCAAATGAGCAATATTAATCTAGATTAACTAGATCAATTCCAAGATTATAGTGAGATGAATCTAGATAATAAAAAAAAAGATTTATGCCCACCACTACAATAAAGATTCTTGGCTGTATTGTTTTGCTTCAAGGCATGTGTAAATCTTATTCTAAGGTTCTTCAACATTTGTAAGTGTAACAGCATTATAAACGGCCTTTTCCAGGTAACACCATATAGACATGTTAAATCTGTTATTAAAAGCAATTCCACTTTTTATTTTTTATTATTTCCTATAATAAAAGCAAATAAAAGGTAAAGGGCAAGGTGGTTTCACATATTGAAAATGCATGATTTGTTAAAGTGATGAGATGTAATAATTCAATCAGTTTTTTTTTTGGTTTATTCTTATTTTTTATTCAGTGAATTAACTTATTGTGGTAATAGTAGCCAGAAATTCTATTTTAATAAAATCACTTGAAAATAAAACTCTAAGGAAGTAAAACATTAAACAGCACAGTTAAATAACTTCTAGTAGTACCTTTAAAAACAAGTTACTCAAGTAAATATTACTAATTATATCTATTTACTACCAACCTCTATGAGTGACACATTAAAAATAGAAACTAAGAACAGCCTTGACACAAAGGCCTGTATCATAATAACCCATCAATCATCAGATCATAAGCTGGATCCCAGAGGAATACTGTTTTCTCTGCACTCGATGACTAAACATCATCTTTACTTAAAGTGGACATCAAATCAGATGTCTCCATAAATTCCCTATAGTCTTGACCCCTCTTAATACCCCTCGCAGCCAATTAGGGGGAGCAATGGTAGCACACCTTCAATGACAATCAACAATAGCCGGTTGGAGCTACACATGCTGCCCCACTAGTGGCTATCAGAAGGGATAAAGTCTAATGGGCAATCACAGGGGGGCTTATGTTGCAAATCGGCACAGATCCATGGGGCTCTACTGGGGATTCCTGTCCAGTGTAGGCTAATGCTGAAGCTTATGATCCAGTAATGGGAGTTTTGGTTGAGATCTGAAAAGGTCTTTAGGGAATGTGATGTCAAACCAGTCCCAGCTTCCTCAGGCTAAAAAAGGCCTTTGATGGCCAAAGTGGCACAGCTGAGGTAACAAGGAGAAACAGGTCCCAGCTGATAGGATATGTCACTACTAACTTGTAGAAGAGCTGTTGGCACCCTTTTGGTTAATAGGATGAACAAAAAATGACAGGTTTTATGGCTATAACAGTTTTAAATTTCTTTTTAAAAATATAATTATGGCCTCAGTTAAGTGCTCGGTGAAAAATACCTCAAATATTTTAGAAACTCTGCAAAAGGAATAGAATTACCTCAAAAGTGACAATAATATATCTCTATACACACACATTTCTATCTAAACATGTTTTCTCATAAAACTGGCAGTTTATAATGAGCCTTCATACAGAAACCCATTAAATTTCAATTTTTTACAATCTTTTTTTTCTCATTATCTACTTATCTCTTAGATAAGAGGAAAAGATGAATGATTAAATCATAAAGGTGACATGAAAAGTGGCATAAGGTTGACATCAATTGAAATAAATAAATTCAATGTACTTATCAATTACATACAACATTCAAAAAGAATGTAATTATTTTGATTATAACATGTCTGGCATTTTCCTTGAGCAGTGCAGTGAGCCACCAAGGAAGAAAGCTTGCACCCATTCACAAAAGGAAAGCTCAGTGATTACAGCTTCAAGCTTTATCTTTCTCATTCTTTCCTGGAAGAGTTCACTTAGAATATTTTGAATAACAATTTCCAGTGTATATAGATTAAAAGAATAGAAAACCTGATGGCATGTTTAACAGAATTTAATCTTACTCAGACCAGAGAAATGGCTCTGGTGAAATACGGCAGCTCTAATTGAGGTTTCATCATCAGGAAGAGATCCCCAAATAACAGTTAAAAGAATCTCTATATACATCTACAAAGATACACCTTCCCAAACATCACATCATTACATCATACACATGTTACGTAAATGAGGAGATATTTTGTGGCTCCAGCCTAATCATAGCAATACACAGTTTTCTTAGATCAAGGACAAACCATTGCACAATGACGGAACTATCTTAACTTCATTAACTGGTTAGGAAAACATTAGCCTTAACACTTAACAGGTAGGTTATATTAAGGTTTATCAAGCCAATTTATGAATAATAAAAAATAATCGGCTGTGACAACAGATGTTGAAGCAATTTAAGTTACATTTCACTGATATGATTTGCTAATGGTTGTGATGTTTAATTTTTACCTGATTATTGCTCAAGCACCATTTGCATAATTTTGATATAAGAAACTCTGTTTAAATCCAAAACTGAAAACAGTTTGACTGAAGAGGGTCAGCTCTCTCTTATGTAAGTCATAAATATTAAGTCTTAAAGTAACGTAACAAAATATAGATATTTTTTGGGCAAAGATCTTGCTGAGATCATTTTCAGAATTCCTAATTGGTCTCTGTCCCAATACTTGAGATGTCAATATAGTCTTCAGTGCCTCAAGCGTGTTTATGTATGAAGAGAGCATTTTGTCGTGTCAGACGATGGGAGGGTGGATCTGTTGTGGAGAATGGTGAGGCAGGTGGTGTGACTAAAGCAAGGACTGGACCGAATTAGGCCTGATGGAGGCTTTAGCTGAGAGAGGAGGAGATGGGACGGGGTGTCACCAGTCAACAGAGTCTGTCCGAAGCTCAGCGGCAGACCACACCCACCCAACTGTTCCTCTTTCAGCACCCTTCTGTCTTTTTCTTCCCATCACCCTTTCTTACTCTATCTCGCTTTATCTCTCCTCCTCTTTCTCTTTTCTTTTGGGGATGCATTGTTAACAAAACGGTTTACAAACCCTGGCTGGTACATTATCCACGACCGCCTCCTGTGAGATTGATTTAAGCAAATGGATTCAGAAGAGGAGGGAGAGAGGGGGCCTGGCGTGGAAAGGATAGAGAAGGAGAAAGTGAAAAGGGGAGTGTTTCTTCATGCAGCCGCTTTAGAAAACCACCACATGGGCCACGTTGAATATTCCTTCTTCTTTTGCATTTTGAGAAGCCATACATTAAACGCTCATTATACAGCCTTTATCTGCCAGAAGTCTCTCTGTGAAGGCAAAGTGGGTGAAGAGACGTTAAAATCTTCCTACATATGCATGTATGGAACATCTATTAAAGCTTTCTAACATGTATGATATCGTCATGACCAAGATATTTGACTTTCATACTGCCTGACTGAGGAAGAAGAGGGTGTGTCAGCTGCAAGGGAAATGCTTTATGCTGTGAATCAAGTTGACAAATATGACCTTTTCCAGGAACAGCTTCAATTCATACAAAGGAAAGAATAATATATTTGAAAAAATAAACAAAAATAATTTCTTTAATATGTCTGAAATGGAAGCAAAGAATTTTAAATAGCTGAATTGTATTTCTGTAAACTTTACTTATGATTCAATCTGATGTATTAAAAAAAATGGGTATTTAAAATGTGCTTGAGGACCAAATATAAAAAAAAAAGACACCAAACAAATCAATGCATTTGTCCTGTTGGGACAGATGAAGTTCACAGTGATGAAGTCCTGTAAAAGAAGAAAAAAGAAGTTAATCAATACAATGAAAGAGTAAAGTTAAAATTGTATGTTGACATGGTTAAGAATAGCACCAACTATTTGCTTAATTTGCAGTATATTAAATGATAACAGAGGTGAGCAAAGGGCACCTGGTGCATATTGATGCTCTGTGTTGGATACCCTTCTTGGCTCTGTAACTGGAGAGGGTTGGATCCATCACTTAATTTGTCATGTATCCCAGAGTGCAGCTTTAAAGCAGTCTGAGCTACTCTTAAACACGAGAGCTTACTAAGTCAAAGTTATTGTTATGCAACAAAACAGATATGACACTTACCTGATCAAATTTTTTGGTCTTTGACATATGATTTTATTTACTGTGGTAAATGTTTCCCTGACCTTAGCAGTAACTACATGACCTCCCAATCTGCTGGTCCAAAGTGATCTGCTATCAGAGTCCAAAACACAAAGAGAGACTTTCTAATATGCAACAGTGCAGTGTTGCCAGTTGGTTTCAGGAGTAATAAACCTGGAATTAACAGGTGTAGCGCCCCTACTGGCTAAAAGTTCAATGATGTTGCTTTGCGTTATGCTCTTTTTGACAACAGTCTTCTCTAGCCTGCTGCCTCATGCTCAGTAAGGCCTAAAAATAGACTCTAAAATATTTTTCCAGAGTACCTTTTTTTAGAATGATTTTTATGATGATGTACATTTGATGAAAATATCTCAGACTGATTTCTTGGAAACACGCATTTGGTTTTATTTGTCTTAGGAGTATGCTTTGTATAGCATAAAATTAGTATTGTACTGATCCCCAACTATAGAGAGATCAACCTCTTCAGAAGAGAGCCAATCCAATAATATGGGTTCATCTGCATAAAGGTGTACCATAGTTTTTTTTTCACATCTTCTGGATTAGTTACTAAAAATGGGAACTACGAAAAGCCAATCACCTCCATCTTGGTTTTTCTGTTGTGAAACCAAAGTAAGGTTCTGTCTGTTCACTCTTTAAACAGTAGGTATTTTATCTTGAACTTGCTGAATGACAGACGTTGTAATGATATTTTCTTTTTTCAACTGTATCATTTCACTCTTGACTCCACTTTCTTGGCCTGCTTTTGCTTTATTCCAACAATAGGATCCTGTTTCTAGGGGTTCTAGAGGTGTGTGTGTGTGTGTGTGTGTGTGTGTGTGTGTGTGTGTGTGTGTGTGTGTGTGTGTGTGTGTGTGTGTGTGTGTGTGTGTGTGTGTGCACTGAGGGGGCCAAAGGTTGAACTGGGCATCCCATCATGATAAATCACTGGTTAATGAGGAGTCCATTGTGTCCTCACACATTGTCTCCCCTCCTCTGCTTCTGCACCTCCTCCCCCTTGTGTCCCTTAGACCGCTACCTTCGGGTTGTTAAGCTGACACAGATAATGAACTGGCTGCTTTGAACTGTCCTCACAATATTGACTGGTTGCACACAGCAGATGTCTCCCTGGCAGAAAGCAACTGGTAAAAGCACATTAGGTTAACAAAAGGGGCTTTGCCTTCGATGGGTGGGGATTGCAGAGACGGTGGCAGAGGGGTCTGTGTGGGTGTGTTGTGTGGTGGGAGGACGAAGGAAGGGTGGGGCAGAGGGCAAGCTTTAGAGTTGACAGATCTAGAGGATTATATCAAAACAACACAGTTGTCGATTATATGGCAAAGAGAACAAGAAGCAGAAGCATGGGGATATGATTTAAAGAGAAAATCCTAGAAGGCTTTGGAAACTTGAAAATGTCTTTTAAATGATATTTTAATACAGGTCAAACATACATTGAAAAAAATGTTATTAAGTGTAAAAAAAAAATCTGAATTTTAAAATACTTAACTGGCATTTACAGTAGAGTACCCAAAGTATCTGAAAGGGTCATAACTCTCCTAGGACATCTTTTAATGTATCTTCCTGTATGTTATTAATTCTGGTTGACACCACAGCAAATTTTTCACTGTAATGCTGAAGCTATTTCTGCAAATAACAAATCATCAGTCAATGAATTTGAAGTATGATGTATCTAAATCATGTAAAACCCAACAATCATTACAATTTGGTGCTGATAGGGTCATTCATTCATAGCATAGTTAGCAAAATGATTAGCATAGTTCTTGTTATTGTTGCTCAGTGAATCCAGCATAGCCTGTGAGCCGGCTGGTTTCTTTCTGGCAGTGGGACGGGTGTCTAATAGGTCAATAATAAGCCGTGACTAACCGTCTCCCAGAGGAGCGGCCTGGCCAGACACACACTCTCAGAAAGCAGCAGAAAGGTAAGAGCTACCAACACTGATTACCATATAATTGGAGCCATTGTATTTGACATGGAGAATTAGTTGCCCGCTAGGTGGCTAACTGGCCTTTTATGCAACTCCAGTGTGGACAGGATGCACACCCAACTCAGGACGGCTGTATATCGATCACATCTAAAGCAAGCTTACTGTTTTAATATTTAGACATGTTAAAATCCCCAACTTTTATTGATGGGGGCACTGTAGTAAAATAAAATTCACTCAAAATTCCAAATACAATGTTTATAAAATAAAATAAAGGAACACTTTGAAAAGACTTGAGTTATCAAAGGAAATACATGACATGCAGGATATCCATACTGGTATGGATTTGGTAATGGTTTAGGTATAGGTATATTATTGGATTAAAGATTCAATTTATCAACCCAACACACAGAGAAAGAGAAACTGAGAACATAATACAAGAGGCTTGTGCAGTTTGCTGAAATGTCACTGGAGAAACTCAAAATGATGCCTGTACTGCTTGTTTGTATGCCTGGCAGTGTTGGCGCACGCGTCTTTTGAGATGGTGAATGGTGTCCTGAGGTAGCACCTCTCAGATGCTGACCAAGAAATCATTGAGCTCCTGCTCAGTCTGCAGTGAGGCCTGGGGACAGTACCAAAGAAAGACCTAAACAAGATGTGCCAGAGGTTTTTATGAACTGCCTGCATAGTGTTAACACATTAATGCCAAAACCGCTGACGCTGATTAACAATAGTCTTTATAACATAAGTGAACTTTTTAATATTTCTGAGGTTTAAGTGACTTTTTCTTGCAGCTTATTGTTCCTTTTGTTCTTTTTTAAAGGGTTCCTCTGTACTCTTAAAATATTTGGAATATCTTCATTCTTACTGTGCCACATAACTGTTTTTGTCCAATATGTATTTGGGTTTGGGGTTCAGAAAAACAAAAGACCATTATGTCGAAAAGTTTAAAACATTTTTTTGTTTTTTTGTTTTCTTTTAAACATTGTTTTTTTTTTTTGCCTTTATATAACTGGAGCTTTTAGTTAAAACAGAAACTTGACAGTTGAATCTTCTGGTTTTGAAAAGTATACATTGTTTGAATTAGTTAAATAATAGTGATTATGTGAGAAATAGTTTCAAATATCTGGCTCTTTTAAGATTAGTGAGATAAAAAAGGGAAATTCTTTATTTATCCAAATGATTACAATGTTAAAAAATTGCCAGTATAGACATTTGAGTCCTATAACAAGTTTTAAATTTTGCTTGGAATTTGTCAGGCGAGTGTTTTATCATCAGCGTTCATGTTTTAGTCAAACTTGCAGGCTCAGAAATCTGAATCATGTTGCCTTATCAGATTTATACCATCCACTGTTGAAAATACAGCTGCAGTAAGTTGTGACCTCGCCTGACTAGAACAGCATCTTTAGTCGTTGAATTACATAATAATTTGATATGGTTTCAAGTCGAGAAGGGTTAACATGGCGTGGAGTCTCTTTAACCCACGTGTGGCTAAATGATCACTTCCCTGCCCGTCTCGCATTTCAACAAATCTCTTTTCATGATCGCGTTTCTCTCCCTCTCTTTCCTGCCTCACTGCTTCTTTTTAAACCACGGAAAGAGAGCCAGGAATAGATTTTTTTCATCCCCTGTTAAAGTTGTTTTTGTGAGGATGGCTGAGTGAGCGTCTGTTACAGAAAAGGCCCCAGACCACCACTGGATGACCCTGCTAGGGGCAACAAAACCCAATTTGTTACGGCTGCCATCAGCTAATGGGCCAGAGAGGGATAGCTATGGGTGGGTAATGACTGTATTCTGTCACTCTATTTCTTTACGCCCCTCTG
The DNA here is from genome assembly GCF_000732505.1 of Cyprinodon variegatus. NCBI lineage: Eukaryota > Metazoa > Chordata > Actinopteri > Cyprinodontiformes > Cyprinodontidae > Cyprinodon > Cyprinodon variegatus. Next base: position 1,340,235 of record NW_015150539.1, on the reverse strand, counting down.
GTACCCCTTTACCTTACCCCAGTAGCCACCAGCTTCATGCCCTCCCTGTACCCCTGCACAGTTCTGTGTACCTTCTCTTCTACTCTTCCTATTAATCCTATAATGCCAAATGTATCGTATTTGATACATACGGTTTCTGAAATGTTTTGCATCTGACACCTTTTGCATAATTTAATGGTAAAAACTTTGCTCATAATCCTATTGTACACAATCAGATATACCTGATAACAGCCAGTAGAAGACTACACAAAAAATAATCTTGACTTATCGCATAGTAATAAATTATTAGTTGAAATTATTAATCAAAAAAATTTATTTCTGTTTTTTCTTTTTACATATTTTGTTAAAAGGGAATATAAGGAATTCAAACCAAAAAAAAAGTAATTTTCTGTTTTGTTTTATTCTTGGATCGGGCTTTAAAGGGTTAACTTGTGGACATGGATTTTATTTATTTGTGTGGTGCACATGATTATAGAAGCTGACAACAAATAAGAAGACCACACAATACAGTTCAGAAATTTAAATACAAATATCAGTCTAAATGTTGGGTTTGTTATTTAATCATTTGCTTTAATGTCACCGTCTTTTACTGAAGAAGTGCTTAAAAAACAAATTAAAGCATTATGTTTTTTATTCATTTATTTCAATGTATCTCTCATATTAATATGATTAATATATGATTATTATTATTATTGTTATTAATAATAATAATAATAATAATAATAATAATAATAATAATAATAATAATAATAATAATAATAATAATAATAATATGATTAAGGAACCTGTAATTTATTACAGGTTCCTTTTTGGCCACATATTTGGGAAATATTACACAGACAGCACCCAGCTCTAAATTTCCCTCCAAACTCCATTCCTCCCTATATATTATCTATCTTCCTTAAGACTTTCTTAATGATAATAATAATTGAACTTTAATATCTCACATTGGAGAAAAATGTACCTCTGCATTTGACCTATCCCCTTGGGAAGCCGTGGGCTGCCATCGTGGGGCGCACAGGGAGCAGTGTGGGGTTAAGGGTCTTGCTCAGTCACCCAGAGTGGCAATCTGTGTGAGTCACTCCCCGTACTCCCCGTCTTATGGAGAAAAGATCCTGGTTCACCTCTAATTTTCTTAAGCACAGCAATAAGACAGCAGTTTTACTTGGCAGTGGTTCTACTGTAAACAAACATCATAATTCCTTTATTATTATTAATACATTTCCCATATCCTTCCCCTCAGAGTCGGGTTGACACAATTACTGTGATACTGAAATGAGAGTGTAATAATATCAGTCAATCTCCATACTTTCATTTACATAACATTAGCCAAAATTATTCCTCCTTTAATAGCTATGTCGCATTTATCTTTGTCCAAAGCCATATTACCTCTTCAATTTCTTTTTGATTTCTCCAGTAAGCCTTCCTCTATGAAAACTAACTCCTTCAGATCTCTCAAACTTTTTAAAAAGTTAGTCCAGTTCCTCAAAAGCTTCTTTGATTGTCTGTAGGATAAAGTTTAAAATGTAATCCTCACATATGACTTAATCAGTAACCTTACCTATCCTTATGCTTCACATCAGCATGGCTTCCTTCCCTCTCAGATCTGCTCATCTTATTATTCCTTTCGCTTGTCTTATCCCCATTGTGAAGAAAGCATTTAGTGTCTCTGCTCCTTGGTTGTGGTACTCACTTTCTCCAGTCATTAGGATGGGCAAGAGAATTCAACCCAATTGCAAATTTGTGAACTATATGTAAAAGTTTGATCCAATCAAGTTAAATATACTCTTGCATCCTTAAAGAAGATACTTATTCATGCACAGAAGTTAAAACTAATCTTTTTGAGCTACAACTTTGAGCATGCCTTCAGGTGGTATTATGTACTAAGATATATTTTAATTCCACAGACTTGGCTCAACGGCATCCAAATGTAATAAAGCATTTATTACTTGTGTTTCTCCTTGCTAAGAACATTTCAGTGCATGTAGTAGACTATTGTTAACTGATGCCGCACATTGTGAATTTTTTTATCTAAATGTTTTTAATCTGTTTTTTGGAGAAAAAAAAAATTAATTAATTAAAAATCCATCACAGTAATCTCCAAAGTTTGACAGAACTGCTGAGACCAAAAGCTGATCATCCCTCCAGTTGAAGGGTGAGTAGCTAAGAGCGGGAGGAAACGGAGCAGAATCCAACCTGATGCTGAGAAAATAAAGAGCCTATGGGCCTCAAGGAGATACTCCAGAATGTATGTATGGTTTTCATCTAATGTAGTTCAGTTTGAAATTAAATTAACATTGGGATTCCAAAAATAAAAATCTGTTCCTAAAATATTTCCCTTTCCTTCTATGAGGTTTCAAATTACGATTACCCAAACAAGGTAGTTTATCGTTCACAGATGACACATTCAATTAGGTTGATTAAAAAATGTTTCAGTGATACTAATTGTTAAAGTTATAATTGTAATTGTAACTAATGGTACACAGCATTATGTGAAAATATTAATAATACGACTCCAATAACATCTATGCAACAGGGTTCAGTCAAGACAGGTTAAATACTTCTGGCAGAAATAGGAAATCAAAGATTTCTGCAACTTTCAAAGGAATGTTTATCAACATATTAGGACAGGTGTAGCCTATGCTATATCTAAGCCTGTGAGTAAAATGAAAAAAATCTTAAATGTCAATTTAAAAAATTTATAATAAAATATACCAGTTAAAATGCCTCCTAAAAGACTCAAAACTGAGTAAACCTAGTTATTTAGAACACATTTAACTGTTTTTGTTCTGTTGCCATTTGTTGCTTTACCTTTGAAATGTATTTCAATATATATATAAATATTCTTGAGAGAAAAACCATGTTTTTGTGTTCTGATCATTTCTTCATGGTGACTGGACCTTCAAGGAAACTCTTTTCTTTTTATTTGAACTTTTACTGAGCAAATTTGAAAACTAAAGAGAATCAGATTGAAGTTTTTCGATATAATTTGACCTAATCAAATAAATTTACAAGCACTTTTAATTTTTTTTTTTTATTAAATACATTGTGAGAAGCGGAACTGAAGTAGACTAAGCATTAAATGTTTTCCAAAACTCTTCTTATTTTACTCTCCAACTTCCTTATTTGCTTAGACATGAAATTTGCTGAAGTTCAGTGTATAAATGTGACTGTTTGAGTAAGAAAAAAAAAAAATGTCATCAAAAGACAAACTTAATTTTATATGAAAAAACAAATGATGAGTCTTTTTTAAGCAAAGATTACAGTTGGGTAATAATTTGTTTAGCTTCTGGGTTCTATCTCCTAAAATCATATTGTAAATTTCTATTTCCCTTCTTATTTACGTCAGTCAGGGGCTTTTCATGTTTGGAAATATCTAAAAATAGCCCGATCTAGAAAAACATTTAACAAAATAAGGGTTTAATTCTGTTCCTTAGAGATCATTTTATGGCACCTTTTAAAAAACTAACACATTCTTACATTTATTGACACAGGGTGATTTAGGCAGTACTTTTTTTTTTTTTTTTTATTGGAAGCAAGTCAGGCATCTACAGTATTAAAAAGTGACCTAAATGACTTGCTGAAATGACAAAAAAAAAAAACCTGGTAAAATATTTAGTGGAGAAAGAGAGAGTTTCCCTTGATGAGTTTTGGTTATATTTTTGAAAGTATATATTTATGGAGATTTTAGTATAGTAGGACAAATATTAAAACATCATACATAAGACAAAATAAAGAACTTCATACTGCAATGCACTTCATTGTTTTTAGGAAAATGATTTTAAGCATGTAGGTAACATCCAATTATTACAAGTATTACAGCTTTTTTTTTTTTCAAATCAATACTATTTATATTTTATGATTTGTTTTATGTATATTTCTGTATATATTGTAATTCAACTGATTTTACAACATGTTTGAAAATATGTATTTTACTTTAGCTGTCTTGGCATTCTCCGTCTCGGTTAGTTGTAAGATCAGACCCATGTGGATGATTCCATTCTGTTCATATTTAGTTCTGCCAGGTTTTCACCTGCAATTCATCACAGTTTGTTTTTTTCATTGTACGCATACTCAATTTATCCTGTATGTACTTCCATATTTGACAGTTTCCACATATAAAGGTTGTAAAATTTCTCAAATATCTTTGTTTTGTGATGAACTTTGATGAACCAGGTGTAAGTTTTTTTAAAGGGTGAGTGGAATAAGTCTCATCCTCATTTATCCAATGTTCTTTAAGTTTCCTTAAATAAGCTCATTATTAAACACAGAAGGTTACAATTACAAGAAAATAAACAGTATAATTTTTGGGAATTCTGGAGACATTGCGGTTTTATTTTGCAAAATATTTATTTGACTTTACGGCTAACAATAGTTTTGAAAAACCTAATGGAAAGATGCTTGTCGATGAAAACAATGCAGCGGCAGATAGTAAACAGGGGCACACGAAGACGACAGGCGGAGGAGTGGTTGTAGCGGTGATGGTGGTGGTGGGCCGTGGCGTCTTAAGACAACACCACACAGAATGATAGACTCCTTTGAATTGTTTATCGCTCTCAGGCCATCCCCCTGCCCCCCAGCCTCTCTCAATGGCACCCTTAGCTGCACATGACAGACTCTCACAGGTAGCGTTTGTGTGTGGGGGTGTGTGTGTATCTGTTGGTGTGTGTTTCAAGGGTGGAGTGGTGGCGGTGGGGTAGTGTTTTAGAGATAAAGCCTCCAAGTCCTATGGTTGATTGCCCCACTATAGACACTAACTCAGTGGCTCTGAAAGGCTCCCTCAGACACCAGTGAATAAACTCTTACTATTACGCATCCATACATCACCCTTCCCTCCACCCTTCTCCTCCTGCAGATCCACCCCCCTCCACACTCTCACTTTGAATTTTCCAGGGATTTGAGCACAAACTTTGAAACCCTCCTCCCTCCCTTCTGAAGGTTTCCTCACATCTCTAAAAAAAAGTCTTTGCTTTCATGCTTGCAAATGTTTGTGACACAGAAAGAGGCATTTGGAAGTCAAAACTTCCTACTGACCCTGGAATACTAAATGCTTCTGTTGGGATATTCATAAAGAAATCTGAAAGCAGAGGAAAACAAGACCCTTCCATGTTTGCGTTTGCAGGAAACATCCTGTTCAACTAGCATTTCAACTTTTTTTTTCTTTTATATTTTAAAGTGTGGTTTGCATTTCTTTTCTGTAATCTAAAGTCACTGTAAAATATTTTGCTGTGCTTTTATCTGCTTATTCATACTTGCTAAATACCTCAATCTTAGTCAAACTGGTTAGAGAGCATATGCGAACGTTGAATAATTAAGTTTTGGCACCAATCCTCTGTTGAATTTTAGTCTAGACTGTGACTGGGCCATTCTAACACACTATGAGCTTTTCATGCATGTTTAGAGATGTCTGGTAGGCAGAGATGGCAAAAGTACTCACTTTCCGTACTTGAGTAAAAGTACAGATACTTGTGTTAAAAAATACTCTGGTAAAAGTGGAAGTACTGATTAAACTTCTTTACTCAAGTAAAAGTAACAAAGTACAGGCTTGTAAATTTACTTAAAGTATAAAAGTAAAAGTAGAAACCACTTTTTTTAATGCCGTTGCCTACATTTTAAATGGATGTCTGCCAATAGGACTAGATCTCCGTTTTGTTCATTTTCAATCATCTCGTCGTCCATGCTACTATGCTAACGCCACCGCCACCAAGCTGCAATGATTTGCCTCCAATGAATACCGCCGAATCTGTCGATTCATCTTGTAGTGGTGCGTCAAATGCAACGTAGATTCCCATCCAATTAGGTTGAATTTGGTATTGATGACGTGAAAAATAATAACGGTAACTCCATTGAAATGATTCAAAACTAAAGTAACGAGACAATTTTTTAAAATGTAAGGAGTAGAAGTAAAAAGTCGCCATAAAAATAAGTAGTAAAGTAAAGTAAAAATATCAGAAAAATCTACTTGAGTACAGTAACGAAGTATTTGTACTTCGTTACTTCCCATCTCTGCTGGTAGGAAGGGAAAACCTTATAGCAAAATGCAAATGTCCCTTTTAATACCTCTGCTTCAACAACATTTCTATATGAACAATATTTTTGTGATCCTATCTTTTTCAGAAGATGGATGGAAGTGTGCATAGTGACATTTTCAAAGCCTTGAAAATTGTTATATAATTTAACGGCTCCACAAGTTTCTCTCTGACCTGTCTGCTGATTGAATTGTTGCATTTTATTACCTGTTTTATAAACCACTGCTTGGGCCATTGCAGAAAAGCTCTAAATACACGACCTATTTGACATTTTATCAGTAAAAAAAGAAACAAAAATATATAAAACCAAAATTTTGTTCTAAAATATAATTCTCTACTTTGTGCTGGCCAATTCCGAAAACTCAATATATTACAATATTTGTGGTTGTAATGTGGCCAAGTTCAAACACAATACCTCATTTTATCTGTTTTCTCATAGTCAAAGCATGCATAGATAACAAAGGCACAGTGACCAAATTGAAACAACATAAAATAACTGGTTCATCATTCATCATTCATCTTTTATCTGCAAGCTAATGGACAATGAGGTTAGCCCTGGTGTAGCATGTCAGAAATGTCCTTCTACGAGATAATCGTAGGCTCATACCAGGGAAAGAAAACAGAAATGTATATTAACCAGGTACATGTGCTCTATTAAAGAACTTTTTTATGGGTATTTATTAAATCAAGACTTTTACTTCGTTGTGTTTTGTTGTCTTACATTAGAAACATAAAAACTTTCAAATTATGGTGTTGTTACTCCCTACATTTAATCCCAACAAATTAAACTATAACCTCAATTTATCATGAAAGAATGTCTGTATGTGGAAGAACAAGGGAGTCAAAAGAAGAACTGCTCTCTGTTTTGATTGCCAACGTTTGTTTTTTTTCTTGAGTATGTCTCTTTAAAGAGAGAAATTTACATTTATTGATTTTTCCAGAGGAGTGAGAAAGTAATTTATACCGCTACATTTCATTGTAAAATATTGCCCTAAAAGCTGATAAACTCAAGGTACATCTAAAATCATTCTGCATATTGTATAGTGGGATTTCTTTTGGTTTGCTTGTTAAGTTATTTTGAAATATTTTTAGTTTTTGTACTAATACAGAGTGGGAACTTTTAAGTAAATTCTTACAAGAGAAACTTCACTTTCCCAATTATTGTGAATAATATTCTGACTTTTAATAAGGTAATGTTTTACCAGTGACTTTAATTTTGCCAAAATAAGTTTATTTCCAGGTATTTTACTTTTAGTTTATTATTTTTGAGTACTTCAGACAGAAAGGGTGAAATGGCAGTAAATACAGAGAGATTAAGTCTTTGTGTTAACATCTAGCTCAGTATGGAAATAACATTTGTGAACAATAATGATACTAGTGTCCTCCATATGATTGATGTGTAATGTTCGGTCAGATAAGACCAGAAATTGACTACTAAAGGATAAGTTTGGGAATCAACTTTTTTTGTTGATTATTTAAACTTTATTTTTACTTTATAAACAAACTGATGTATTTCCTTTTACACATTGCCTTTTGTTCTAATTTCTCTTTTTTCAACTAAACTTATGGCTGTTTATAATGCTTAACTTTTACATCGTTTTTATTAATGCCTATGGTGGAACCGGCTTCTAGGGTGTTGTTGTAGAAGCTGAGATAAAAATCAATGTTCATTCAATACTCTGTCATGCAAGTGTAACGAAGAAAGATAAACTTAAAATAGGAAGCGTTGAGTACTGCTCAGCTGTCTTCTCTCCATGGTGTGGACTGGTGCAGTGAAGACGAACACAGTCAATGCATCCTCAAAGACTTGGGCGGTGACGTTTTTCCACACAGTAGTTTGATTGACACAGTCTATCATGGGCGATGAACTCAGCTTGGCTAAAAGAGCAGTGAAAAAGTTACATTAAAATGATGAAAACCCATACGTATCCGACACTTGTATACAGTAGCATTGCCAAACTTTATATGTAAAGCCATTGGGCTTGAGTAGCTGAGTGTTAGCCTCCTTATGGCACAGCCTGTCTTAGGCTATTCATATTCAGGCTCAGTGTGGAGGTGCAGGGCTTTGCATATTCCTCAGTCCTCTGGGATCTGAGCCGAGGCCGACTTACCTTTGTCTGCACCTCAGCTTGCAGGCCTCTGGGAGTTCTTCACTCTGATCAGGCCTCTATTTAAACAAATCAAACAAAACCAGCATTTAGAGCAAGCAGGTTTTCTTCACAGGAGGTTTATGGTTCAAGCTGTTACCCTTCTGTTCCTGCTGCAATGGTGTATGTTACCCATCAAGTCTTCCCATTATTTTATAATATGCTCTTTTAAATTAAATTAAACACTATTCTATTTTTTCATGCAATCTAGAGGTAACTTTTTTTGAACAAATTGTAAATTTTTCATTAATTTATCTTTTTGAGGGAAAAGTATCAATTTTTCTTTTTAATGACAGGTCTAGGTACTCCAGAATCTTCTTCAACAATAGATCTAATATAAGCGACCCTTCAGGCCTTCCCTCTCACTCCTGTTTCAATTATTTCGTACACTTGTGAGGAACTATAGCTGAATTAGTCTGCTTAGAGCCAGAGAAGTGCCTTAATTAAAACTTTGTCCCTGCACCCAAATCCCTCCTCTCATCCTTTTTTCCTCATCTGTAGGCGCGTCTCCACCGGCAGACAGAAGGAGAACATCGTTGACTCGGACTCCAAGAGTTTCACCCTTTCACTGGTTTCTTTAGAAACTCCACCATTAGATACAATGACATTGCAAATTAAAGGAATGACTGTCCAAATTAAATCAAGCAAGGCGGCTTCATAAGGGCAGCCGAGATCCTCTCTGTTCACCTCCCCTCCGCCTTCTTCACACTCTTGAGTCTCATAACCAAGAGGTGAGCATAAAGAGTGAATAGGGAGCTTTTTCTTCCTTAGCATCTCTTGAGATGCTACTTCGTGCTAATTAACTGGTGCTCTTTGTCATCTCTTCTAAAAGTACGGGAGACTTGGAACTGGAATTGAATAGAGCTTTTTTAACAGGCAACAGTTTCCAACTGTCTCTTACCCAGATGACCTCTTCTTTCTGCTCGTTTTGTCTAATGTTGCACTGCAGAATGAATTGATAGAGCTTTTATGAATTCGTTTTTGTGCACTATGACCACTGCCTAAAAGGAAGTGATGTATTGTGGAGAAGGTTTTTGTGGATTCCATTCATTATATCAGTTTTTAATTTCAAAGAAAATTGTTATGCCTATGCATGCTGTAATCCTTTTGCATGTGAATACAACTGTGAACCCAGGACCCAGGAGACCAGCCTATCATGGCCTGTCATTTTAAATCCTTGAAATATTGTCCCAGTTCAATGAATGGTGTAAAATTGGAACATATGTGTCATTATATTGTAAATCTTTTATTATACCGTGCTTGCCGGCTTCACCTTGCAATTAAAGTTTTTTTTTATTCCAGACTACTCTTGACATGCTGTTCAGTAGGTTTACTAACTTGCAATACTTTTAGTTTCTGTGATATTTTACTATTCTTTTTATCGCAACATGAAGGATCCAAGTATGTTCTTGTACTTCCCCTTCACAATAATGTTGAGTGAGGGAAGTCTAGGAAAATAAGGGCATAATTTTTTTACAAATCTTTAACTAATAAAAAATCTAAAACCTCTGGCTTGCATATTTGTTTATGCCCCTATAATATGACACCCCTAAAATTTTCAACAAAACCAAATGCATGTACATGATGCTTAGCTATATGTATAATAACATTTCAATAAGTCTTACTGTTCTGTAAAGGCCTCCCTTTTTTGAGAAAAAAAGGTGAACAAACAGTATCATTAAGACAAATTTGCACACAGTTTAGGTCAAGAACTTTGAAGATGTTTACAACAGTTGAATTATAAAATTATATCCCAAATGTTGAACATATCACAGAGTGGTGGGAAGCAGCACTCAAAAGAGTTCACTCTAACTCAACATTAGCATGGCTGACGCCTATACAATTTAAAATTATATGTAGGGTTCACTTTTCAAAGGCTCGACTCTCGGATGTATTCAAAATCTTTCTGACAGTTGTGACTCATGTCACAACTCTCCATGTGATCTGACCCATTTTTGTTTCTCTTGCCCATTACTTTCCAAAAACTTAAAAGTATCATTCCACATTGCCATATTTGATCTCCCTGAAAGGTATAAGAAATATACTGACTATTAAATGCATATATTATTGCTTCCACTTCTCTGCTCTGTCACCTTCTTTTGCAGTGGAAATTAAATGAACTCCCCACAAGTTCAAATTAGCTCACAGACACTAGACTTGCTAAAAGTCTCTAGCATTTTTCCCAAAAGTGGCAACCTAATTACATTCTTTAATTCTTTTAAATCCCTTTCTAACTTTATATATATATATATATATATATATATGTATTTTTTTGTGTTATTGGTGTTATTGTTTTGTTTTATTATTTAAATGAAAAAATGAAGTGATTTTACACTGTTAAGCTTATCTTCTTTATGCATGTGAATTAAAAAGTGCATAAAAAAGAAGAGTATTGCCACACCAAATATGTTAAATATTGCTGGTATTCCTTAGCAAACAGGCGTGCTGCTGAGAGAAACCCAGAAGGAATGTGATAATTCTAGAGGATCTGCAGAGATCCACCGTTTAGATGAGAGAGTCCTGTTAACAGACCTATCATCTAGCAGACAGATCTGGTATCGCCATGAGAAAAACAAACCTTTGTTAAAGGAAAGCCATAACTGCTGAACTTAATGCCATTAAGTGCTGCAAACATGTAAAAGTTCAGGTTAGGCTACTTGCAAAATCCTACATGTTTTGGAAAAGATCATAAAACATTACTTCTATTGTGAAACATTGCTGTGGATTGCTTTTCCCAAGCAGCAATTGGGAGTTGGTCAGATTTTGTGCGATACTGGATTAAGATGAATGTAAAGTAATCCTGAGAGAAATCTGTTTGGAGGTTGGAAAATACCTTGTTCTATGGCAGGAATTCACCTTCTAACCAAACAAGGACCCATCAGAACAACAGTCAAATGGTTTAGATCAAAACAAATGTTCTAGAATGGCCAAGTCGATGTCCAAACCAAATTCCAATTGAGAATCTGTGGTAAGGTTGAAAATTTAAAGAATTGAGTCCAGATGTTTGTAAATGTTTCTTCAATGTGTAGTCTCTTTGTTTTACCGCCATTGTCTCAAAGGACTGTGAAGACAAAGATGATCAGGAAAGGGAATTTGGTTTGTATTATCATAGTTTGGATTGCAGTGAAGAACAATGAATTGCTGAAATAACTAGAAATCTTTCTCTGTGTGTGGCACTGAACAACAATAAAGCTACCTCTACATGTCCTATACGTGGTCCAAACAAAGAAAGGTGAAAGAGCATCCTTGACCTGTTGCAAACATTTAAGGGCATCATTTCTTCTTGAAGATTTACCTCGAGTGAGAACTAACATTCCTGTTCTCCAGCTTCTTGTGTTTGGAGTGGAATCTCTCTTGGGCTTTTGTGCTCTTCTTGACCTTAAGTGTCTTATCATTTGGCCCTGCAGAGCAGAGGTCATCCTGCTATATGTGACCCTTCTCCTGTCTGATCTATTTCACTTGTGTCCAAGAGTATAATGCATAGAAAAGGGGTCTAAATGGAATCTATATATGAACATTACAAACAAATTCGTTTTTCTGTTGGATCCCACATAAACCTTTAGTTTAAATGAGATGAAAAGAGAGTTTCATATTTTGAGTTGTTATAAAAATTATTAATGTTTGAAATATGGGTTTTGTAAAGATTATCTAACCATTTGTTTGTAAAATGCCTGCACAGCCTGGTCATAGTTTCCTCATGGAAAGGCCAAAAAACTGTTGTAAGTATTAAAAAGAACATGAACAGACCAAAGTGTTTCTGCATGTCTCAGGATAAACATTGTTACTTCTTGGTTAATCTGAAATATTACAGCTCACCATGTCTTCTAAACCATAAGGAGAGTTGGCATGGAGAAAAAGAAAGAGGGGATGGGATGCAGTTGATGTGAAAGAAATGTTTGAGTGATGGTTTAGAGAGCTGACAAGCAGAAGGGGGAGTTGAGACCTGGGGGAGTAGAGGTCAGCTCACCTACAGCTTATAGATCCCCATAATGCAGTGATGGGATCAATTCTAGACTGCAGCTGAGCTGAGAAGCAGCACAGACCAGTGGCTCTAAATGGCTGCAAGTGACTTTGAGATGCAGGACTTTGACTGCTCCAAGGATCGTACTGGGGGGGTAAAATCTGGCTGTTTGGAAAGTCAGTGAGACCAAAACACTGCTGTCTGTTCTAAGCGATGTTCGAGACTGCCCTGATGGTCATCATGCCTCACAGAGTTTCAACAGATTAAATGGGCCAAGTGAAGGTCCGCATCCGGGTTGAACGGGAAACAGCTGCCTTTTAAGCTTCTGTCATCACTCACTAAGAGGCAAAGATCCATGTAGCTGATGGCGTTTAAATACATGCTTCTTTAAAACTGCATAACAGCATACACAGTCATCGGTTAAGTGTGTAAATATCTTTCATGAGCTAAGCTAAAAACTTATCAGGAGTCATAGTTTAACAAATTTTAAAGGCTAGAATAAGAAACAGTTAGGGAATTTTTCCTTTAAAATTAAAGGATATATTTTATCTTTGACTGTGTTGGTCAACTGCAGTGTATATTTTTCCTTACAAAGGGGTAAATAGAGGGGAAAAGCATGAAACAATGTGGATCAGGATTTACATGCCTCCATAGAGGACTGAAGATTTGCATGTGGGTCAGGTCTACACATGTGACACCACAACACTGCACTAGTTTGTCCTTGTTGTGAAAGTCACATTTTGAATCCTCATGTATTGTAGACCAGCTAATTTTCCATATATGTAGCACTGTCCTAAACAAACAGAAGAAGCTAGTTTAAAAAGCATAACCTTTAATCCTTCTTTGTTAGTTTCTAATTAATTATAAGAAGCTCCTTATGGTCCATGTCCAGCCTTTTTAATACAATCCTTAGCTGCAAACCATAATGAATACACACACACTGAAAACATATATATATATATATATATATATATATATACACGACATCACATGCAAACACTCACTCGTTTCGGCCCCCTGCCCACACACACAAATACACACACCACCACCACCAAGACCCCTTTTATGTAAATTAAGCAAAACGCTTGAGTGAGAATTATATATGAATCCAATGAGGCTTTTTCTCTCTTTTAGAAATGCTTAGCCACAAGTACTGGGAGCCTTCAATGGCAAGCGTCCGCTTCACTCACTGGCCATGCGTATTATTCAGCTTGACGAGACGCAAACTGACATAAGCACCCAGGCTCACTTTCACTCGCTGGCAATCCGATTATATGGCCAACACGGCATCAATGCTGCAGGGCCAACAGGCAGTGAAGTCCGTCAAGCATCCCCTCCTCCACCCAAGCGCTTTCTTTTTCCATTCTTACCACCTTCTACTCCACTGTCTTTTATAGTTGGAACTCCCAAACATACTTACACACTTCCTCCAACAGGACAACAAGCTTGTAGTGCTTTAATAACAACCTCTACCCCTAAGCATAAAATGAACATTTGCAGTAAAAATAACATATTTGAAAATATAATTCTCTAAAGAGCTTATAGATTGCTGTGACTTTGAATCCTGTTTATTACTTGTCAGATCTATAACTATTAGATATTGTCTTTTATATCTATTGTATATTAAGTTTTAGCATGTCAGCTCAAAGTTACTATTAATGCCAAAAAGGGCTTCTTGGCTAAAATGGGGTTGACAACCGCACACCCTGGTCATCACGTCAGTGTGGAGAGTAGACGCTTGGTTACCCAGACAGGGCACCCGTTTGAGCACTAAGTGTTTACATGACGCTATCAAAAAAAGACTGCCAGGTGCTGAGAGTTGGGGGGCCACAGAGTGGAGGCCTCTTTGGCAGATCGCCCCGGATCCGTGAAACTAATGTAGAGATGAGATTAAACCAGCAGAGAAATACATTTGCAATTGATTAACACTGAGTCACTGTGACAAATTGTATATGCTTTTGAAGAAGGCTGTGTGCAACCCTTGGGTGGGGATGTGGCTGCACATGGAGGACCTTTAACAATATTGGTGCCAGATTTGTGCTTAACTTAAAGCCATCAGTTAAACAGCAGCTACAACTGATGGGTAATTTTAAGCACCACTTCTCTTTGTTTGGAATCTGATTTTCATATAAATTCTCATCATTTCAAGTAAGATTTAATGACCCACCTGCTTACATTTTTCAATCTAAAACATGGATTTAAAGGACCACTATGTTTCCTCTGCACCTCTTGTTTTGTCTGGTATTAATGAGCAATTAGCTTTGCATACAAGGTCACAGACAATGGTATTGGTTGTCAGATTATGCTAATGCTGCTGGCTGTAGGAGCTCTGAAAGAGGATGGGGATTCCCTCTGAATAAAAAAGGTTGTGGCCTTTCTCCAAGATTAGAAAATGATATGCAAACTGTACCAACATGCGCTATAAGAGGATTAGGACACCACTCAACATCCATACTGCTAATAAACAAGCATCCTAAAAGGGGAGGCGAGTGTCTGGAGCAAATAGAGCAACTCTGCTGTGAGATTTGTGTCGCTGAGAGTGAGGCCGGTGTGTTTAAAGATACTGGAAATGTGAAATGCATGGCCTTAGTAATGTGATTTTTATGAGTTGTAAAACTGGAGGCATGAGGATGGGAAGAAAAAACGGCAACAAAAGCTGAACTGAAAGAATTCACTATGGGGTGAGTCAGACAAGAAAGGAGCCTGGGGTGAAACTAAGAAGTTGAACTCCCATGACCAAGCGAGAAGGAACAGGTGCAGCAGAGAGCTTATACAGAGCGCTTTGTGCACCGACGTGGCTTCAGTCCATTTGGAGATGAAGGAGGGGCCCCATGTTTAATACAAAGTTAATATCGATTTAATGCTTGTCACTGTCCTTCTGAATCTTATGGCATCACTAATTCGCTCAGCTTTGAGTAGAGCTTTTTTAGTGTTTGCGCCAGATGCTACAGGGACCTAAAGTGCTGAGGTGAAGCAGCGGCCAAAACACCCCAAGTGGGAGCCGCTGCTGAGGTGAGGCTCGGTCAATCCAGTGAAATAGATGTTTGGTTAACTACACATGGCAGGAGCAACAACCCGCTGCAGCTTAGTCTAACAAAGGTGATGCTCCAGTGTGCTGTGTGCTAAATCCAGGAATATAATCAGTAGGGATCTGAATATTTAAAGGACGTTTTTCAACATTTTTTGTAAAAATATACACATACTACTTCGCTTCATATTCTAACTGTTACATCATGATTTTTTTTAATTTTTTCAAATATTCAGCAAGAGGGTTAAAAGTAGAGCTTATATTATAAAAAGAAATTGTAAAAATACATTAAAGTAATTAAAGTAAACATTAAGCAATACATTAGAGTTTGTTTCTTTAAAAGATATGATATTGAATAGGTTATTACATATTCAATGAGAAGTATCAGAGTAGCCTTACACCTGGCTGATTTTGGTTTAAAGAAGTAGCATTTTACCAATGTTTCCTCTGACTTATATTGGATTGTGTACCCTGGGTTTTCACCCAACCCAGGGTGCAGACCAGGAAGCAGAGTTGCAGTTTAAGACCCCTCCCTGCAGCTTCTCCACTGTTACCCATTCATTACTCCATCCTGACAGTGTCTTGCCCATGACCAAAATCAAATAAATTAGAAAAGATTCCCAAAGGAGTAAATCATGATGATCTAATTAAAAAAAAAAAAAAAAACTCCAACTGGGGAAAAGGTTAAAACGATTAAATGTAATTTATTTAACATAAGATCTCTATGCTGATAAAGATTCCCAGTCATCCAGGTCATAGTCATTCCGTGAAAGTTTAAAAAACAATCCACTGGACTTGGTTTCCAAGGTTTGAAGACGTTTAGCTTCCCCTCCAAGAAGCTTTCTCAATTCAAACATAAGATCTCTTTCTTCAAAGAGTCTGCTAGTTAATGCCTTACAGAAACTTGGCTGCAGCCAGATGATTATGTGAGCATAAATGAGGCAACTCCTTCTAGTTATTTGAATTTTCACATACCCAGAAATTCTGTGCAAGGAGGACTAGTGGCAACAGTCTTTCAGTCTGACTTACTGATTACTCCAAAGGCAGTTAATAATTACAACTCTTTTGAACATTTAACCCTCAGTTTCCCTCATACAAAACCTCTTCTTTTTGTAACTTTATATCACCCACCAGGTCCTTACTCTGAATTTTTAGATGAGTTTTCAGAGTTCCTATCTGATTTGGTGTTGAATACTGACAGGGTCATCATAGTGGGTTTTGACATCCATGCTGACATTGAAGGTGATAGCTTAAGTGTTGCCTTTGATCTTGTCTTAGACACTATTGGCTTTGTTCAAAATGTAAATAGTACCACACATTCTAATCTTCATACTTTGGGCCATGTGCTGACATATGGCATTGAATGTTAAAAAATAACAGTATTTCTTTTCCTCACAACCCTGTCCTCTCTGACCACTTTTTAATTACCATCAGGATTACTTTATCAGAGTTCTCCTCCCCGAAAAGAAGGTTTCACTTTAGCAGATCATTATCAGTTTGTGCAGTTGTAAATTTTAAAGAATCATTTTCACTTTCTCTCTCCTCTGTGTTGCTGAGCAGTGGACAGGGCAAAAGTTTAGCTTTTTCTCCTTCACAGGTTGAGGATTTTGTTTATGGGGTTGCTAGTTCTCTTTGTACTGCCTTTTATAATGCAACCCCTTTGAAAAAGAAAAACTTTAATAATAGAAAGCTGGCTCCCTGGTTTAATGCACTCTTAATACACTCGCACTCTAAAGCAAAATGCTGGAAAACTGGAGAGAAAATGGTGCTCTACATGCCTGCGGGAATCCTACCTGGTCTGTAAAAGTTGTTTACTGCTGTATAAGAGGTCCCTTTGTAAAGTAAGAGTAGCATATTTCTCCTCATTAATAGAGGAGAATAAGAATACCGTATTTTCGCGACTACAAGGCGCATATAAACGTCTTTTTTTCCCCCTCAAAATGTGCGGAGCGCCCTATAGTGAGGTGCGCCTTATGTGTGTTGTTACTGCGGACGTTGTTGAGACCACCATGAGAACGTTAAAGGGGGAAGTGTGGGCGTGGATTGTGTATAAAAGAACAGGTATGCGCTTTATGCAGAGCTCCTCATCTCCTCATTGAGGAGTTGATGAAAGCGTGGCTGAGGGAGATGTATGTAAGGATTTTAAGTAGGTTTTTTTCCACGCATCACCATCGCTGTTAATCTGTGACTCCATGCGTGCCCATCTCACAGCCGTAGCCATAGACATAAGCGATGTACAGAGCAGTATTTTTCAGTCAGAGTAAGTTACATTTACTTTAGTAACTCTACTAAAAAATAAAAATCCCTTTTAGGATCTCTTTTAGTCCACATTTTACTTAACTTTTTGTAGTCAAGCTTCATTGTTTTATTGTTGTTTGCTAACTGCTGAACCCCATTTGGAGATCAAGTTAATATACATTTAGCAGTATACATTTTATATTGTCACTCAATAATCCATATTCTAACATTAACAAGATACTGCAAGTAGTTTAATAAGATTTTTGTTGGAAAAAAAATCTAGTAAAGTGTTTTCCCTGTTGGTTTTTCTTTTTTTTTTTTGCTTAAATTTCTAATAAATATTTTGGGTTGGCATTTTTGCTTGAACAAAATATGTTGAAGCAGTGCTGCTCTTGCATTTACGGTTACTTGACTCACCGCTATTTGCAGTATATGCAAATGTATATGTTTCATTCTAAACTATTTTTTGGGTTTTGAAAGTAATGAATGTCGGACATTCATGTATTGAGGCGGGGTGGTTTTCCTTAAATACCGATCTTAATAGAAAGAAAGTTTTTTTCAGCTGAAGTGTTTCTGAAGGGCACCTCTGTTGGAAGTACTGTACTGTTTTACTTTGACAAAGACACTTAATAAACCACCTGCAACTAAATGAATTGTGTCTTCAGTACAACATATATTATTTTTTTTTTAGGTTTTTTTAAGAATAGCTATCTCTTTTTTCACATTAAAGTTACCTCTGTGTTGCATATTAAAATATTCAGCACACAGTGAATCTTGAATCCAGATTTTTTTAGCATAATAAAAGGTAAAACATAATGTAGATCTAAGGCTGCAACATCTTTTTTGTAATCATTGTAAAGTTTGCATTTTGGTGCATAAACTGCTCTACCTGATATAAACTTAAATGTATGAAATGGAATCGGTTTTACCTTATAAATGTAGTGAATCTACAATTCATCATATAAATAAATAACCCCCCAAAAAATGAGCAGACTTATTTGGTAAATAAGATGGAATCAATATTGCCACATATTTAGTTTAATTCATTGCTGAGCCTCTAACTGGGAAAATAACAATTTGTGTTAAATGCCTCATTGAATAATTATTAAGCATGAACTATACAAGCGGTAGGTCCATATTAATGGGATTAGTTATATTCTGCTTTGGGTCTCATGCGACCCTGGGCCGGGTCTGAATGGGTCGTGTAGTGATGACCGGTGCAGCAACCAGTCAGCACAATCTGTTTAGCCCGTTTAAGTGAAAGAACTGGGAGTTTCCTTCCCTTGATGCGCCCACGTCATTGATAAATAATGGGGGAATAATAAACAGTCAACCACCTGTCGAACTCGTAGCACAATGAGACGGCCCATTGACAGCTTCTCATGCATGGATAACATATTTACTCAATCCCCTTTCACTTAACGAAGCAGAAAGGGAGCCAAAACAATGGTTAAGTTCTTCTGTTTGGTAAGCTGGCGCAGGGCACTGCTGGAAGATTTTTGAAAAATTCAAAACGTTAAACAGAAATGGGCATGAAGAAAAATACAATAATTAATAAACATTCTGACTTTTTTGTCTGCGCATTTTATACCCTTTTTACGCATTTTTAGTGTTTGGCACTTCAAATGAAGCTGAATGTCAATGAAATTATGAATCATTAAGCTTTTATCCGTTTGTTGTATATTGAGAACATACATTTTAGGTTTGGGATTAATGTAGATTTGCGATGAAATCAATAACAACAAAAATACCACGGCAGCAATTAAGATGCGCGTCACTTAACAGATGGAAAGCTACTGAAGACACTCATGATATACAATTAATAAGCGATCTTTACGCGCCAAAGGGAGGGAGTGTTGTTGATACTCTTGTGATATTTAAGAGATCAGCTTTAATTCAGTCGCAGCCAGCTGTTTCGTTTTTTTAATTTATTTTTTTAACTGAGCTTGGTTAAAAAAAGAAAAAAAAAAGCAGGGGACGTGGCAAGCTTGCAAAGCTCGTAGAAATTAGTCTCGGTCAGTCGGAGCAGCCCCTGCTTCCTGGTAACCATCTGCTTACCGCTCACAAAAGAAGGATTTCGGCCTGCCAAGTAAAGGAATATGGGCTCATAAAAAAGCTTTGAAGGCCTCGTTACCCATTGAAGTTGTAGCTGCAAGTTTGGAGCGCTGCGCTGCGTCAACGCGCGCTATAGTGCGTCCTGCGCGCATAAAGAGGGCGCTCCTGTGATAAGCGTTAACTCTGAGGGCTCATTTCACGGAGGCGTTCCCTTTTAATTATCGGATTTTGGTCAGTTACATATTAGGCTGATGCAGCGGTAGCCTACTTATTATTTAAACAAAACCCCAAAAGGAAAAGTGATAAACAACAATCGAAATAAACAAAGAATAATACAAATATCTTCAATGAGTTATATATAATAATTAAAATGCATATGAAGATAAATAGCCTATGTTTAAGATATATTTTTACTATATTAGAATCAGCACTATGCGCACAAACTCCAAAGAAGTCAGTTGATTAAAAAAATAAAAGGTTAACTCAAATAATGTATTTCATAAAGCAATATAAAATTATTTTAATTTGTTTAAATGCTTTCTGAGTATTTTCAGTTTATTTTATTATTTTTTTTTATCAATTTCTTCTTTTGATATTTCACCTCGTTAAAGCGTTTTACGAGAAAAGCTGACCGAACAAGACTAACCGGCTCCAATTCGTTTTAATACGAGTTTTATATGAGGCTCCCTGTGTCCGCTCATATGAATGCGTTTTAAATGAAATCACAGATGCACTTTTATTCAGTTGGTTAAAATAGCAGAACAAAACCGTCTTTAGAAATAAAGCTTTTCTTTTCTTTTTTATTTTAAATCCACTGTGCTTTTTTTCCTGAATGTAGAAAGGCCCGGGGGCGCCTCCTCTGCAGCTGAGGGTGACAGCTAGTTCACGGTTAACAGGATCATGAATGCACGGTGCGGGCCGCACACTTCTCCTGCGCGCTCCGAGCTGCGGCCGTGCAAAATGAATGATATTTAACACATCTGTTAAAGCGTTTTGATAGCAGAAATCCGTTTAAGACATTATTCCATGACGAGAGCCAGATTGAGTGTTGAGAATCCTATGAAACCCTAAAGCTGATTTACATGAGAGTTGTTGCCCAGGGTGGATTTATTTGTAATTACTTTTCTGTTTCTTGTTTATTTTATCAAACTATTTTATATATACTTAAAACAAGTTAATAATATTTTTTTGCGCATTCTTTTTTATAACTTGAGGCAAATGTAAAAAGCATAAAAAATAACTTTTTATAAAGTTGCTGAATCGAAAAATAGCCTTTCAAAGCGCTCATTTGGTTTTTGCCAAACGAAATAAAATGAAAGAAAAGTGGCCAACCTGCAGAATTGATGACTGCCCCCCTTTGTGCTCTTTACTTTGTGTTTTGCTTAATTATGAAGAGTAATGCAATCATAAATTGCGTGCTCCAGCCAATCAGCGGGCTGCAGGCTGCGGCATTAAAGCAGTCCATGTGGAGAACTTTGTTGAGCTCCTTTGTTGAGGCTGTCAGTTCTCAGAGGAGGGCTGAAGGAGGGGGGGACTTTGCTATAAAACTCCTCTCCCTAGAGTGACGAAGCCAGATCAGTCAGCAGCCATTCACAAGACCGATTCACGGAGTATTTCTGTTTTCTCGTGGTGATCGTTTATTTTTTATCCTAACGGGGACCATGATGATCCCGAGTGTCATCGCGCCTCCGGCCCTATACCCGGGGCTGTACCGGCCTACCGCGGCTCTTCCGTCCACCTTTCCGGGCCACTCCAGCTTCCTGGTGGAGGACCTGCTGCGGATAAGCCGCCCGGCTGCCTTCTTAAACCGAACCGTCCCACCAGTGAGCGCCTCTCTGCCGGCCGCCACCTCCTCCGCCTCCTATCACGGAGCCCCAGCGGAGCGCGCATTTGCTACAGCCGCGGTGACGCGCGAACCCTGCTCACCCAAAACCTCAAAGGACCCAAGTTTCCTCAAGTTTGGAGTGAGCGCAATTCTGGCCCCCTCACCAAAGACCAGTGAGTGGAAACACACTGATTTAAGTAGAAGTAGACTATTAGGCTGCTTTGCTTTTATGCATAATTTTATTTATTTTAATTCCCCTCTCATTTTTTTTCTACAGCATCCTCACCTCCAGCAATCCACAGTCTCCACTCCAAGACATTTCCTGTCCCCTGCTTTGATGGAACCTTCCACCCCATATTCAGGACACCATATCTACCAGGTAGGCGCCATTTTCATGGCTCTCTGTCTACACTAATTGCATTGAAATGCAGACTGCTGTCACCCCTGTCATATATTTTAACTGAAATGTGAGAAGAAAAGGGGGCAAATAGCCAGAAAAGAAGAAATCACTGTCTCATTAATGGGGACCGCTGGCTTTGGCCCCTGTCAGGGACAACACACCCACCCCCTAATTAACCAATTATCCCAAATCGTCACGCTCTAAATTTGAGGCGGGGTGGCGAGTTATGGTCCCCCTGCTTCCCATTGGGGGGCGTTTTTGGCATTTCTCCGGCCCTGCGTTTTCCCACAGCGGCCCGGTGGCAACAAAGCCCCCCAGCACCGTGACCAATGTGGTCAGCTCCCACCGGTCAAACCACCCACATACCCGGGAGAGTGACTTTTACCAGACGGGGCAAAGGCGTGAACCAGTCATGCACTAATTTCCCTATTAGGCGCTATTCAGAGTTTTCAATATTCTCTCAGGACCACATGGAGGGCTGTTGTCCCTGCTTCTGCTGCGTCCGCAGCGCACCTACAGTCAAGTAGCGTCCGCGGGGAATAAAAGTAAAGCAAATTTCACCTAAAATCTTCCAACTCTGAGCCCCCTCCCTCCTAAAACATGCTGTATAGCTTTCAGTGACGCCCCCCCATCCACGCTCTCTGTGCCCTAAACGCTCCTGTATTCTCTATCTGGGCCAGTGAACGAGTTGAGATAAAGAATAATCCCTTAGAAAAGTCTATAAAGTCGCTTTCATTCAGACTAACCATAATAGAGAAGGAGTCTTTTCACGGGCTCAGCTGAATGCCAACAAAACAAGCCCAGCGCACTGAAAAGCTTTTCGTGTTCATTTAATGAAAATGATTTGAGGGCAAGAAGAAGGAGAAGAAACCATTCCCCCCTTCTCCTCCGCACTCCTCTCTTCACCCCGCCGGCCATCAGTATTCTGGTATGCAGTTGTGTTTAGTTTGAAAGTGTAAATCTCCTTTTGTTGCCATAATATATGGCCTTCGCCGCCTGTCCACAGTCTTTTTTACGTTAGTTCATTACTACACAATTACCGTTCACGGTTTATTAACTCCTCTATCCGCCCTCACAGGGCTCCTTTAGGGGGAGCTGCCTCTTTAACATACCAATGCGCTGGAGGAGCGACCAATGTGCTAATTAGTCACCTCGTGCCATTTCACTCAAAACAGAGACGTATTGCTGAAATCCAGAAACAGAGAACTGAGAGGTCACTATATTCATATGGGCCTATTATTTAAACAGCATTATATATATTAGATAGATAGATAGATAGATAGATAGATAGATAGATAGATAGATAGATAGATAGATAGATAGATAGATAGATAGATAGATAGATAGATTTAAGGTCAATTTGTGGTATGTATTTCCTATGTATGCATTTCATATATATATACACATAAATATAATATGCATACCACAAATTGACCTTATATCTATATCTATATAGGCATAGATATAAGGTCAATTTGTGGTATGTATTTCCAAAGTATGACTAGTTAGTTTTAAAGTTTTTGATAATGACAAACAAAATGCAATGCTATATACTGAGATTGGTCGGCTGCACCACCAGCTAACCTATCAAATGTTGAGCTCTGTTTTACAACATAGTATTTTTTTTTTTAAGTTTTAATATAGCACAGTAAATATTAAATTCCTTGAATAAATACAGAGAATTTTCTCTGTAAGATAAGATAAGGTATTTTAAGATTTGTCTTTAATAAACTAAAATAATATTACTCTATTTTGATATTCATATGTAATTTAAGTGAAAATGAACATAAATATATAAAATGTATAAAACTAACTTTATTGTGTATTTTTTTTTAAATAATGTTCAAGGATAAAGTTTGACCCTAGCCAGTAAAACAAAAATTTTAAAAGATTTCAGTTGAAAGTAGCAGTGGTTAGGTTATTTCTCTGCCTGTTTATTCATGAACTATACAGTGTTTTAACTACAGGCACAGCAAACTTGGGAATAGAGTATGTGATTGGTATACACCCTAACATTTAAAAGGTAGATGTTTTTTATTATTGGTTAATGCACTTAATGTTGGAATTGGGTTTGCAAGAGAAATAGAGAAACAAAGATATTAAATAAATATTAAAATACTTCTTTGGATGTTTAAAGCAGCACGCCTATCATTTTAAAACTCTTAGATAATTTTCCAATTGATGGCATCTTAAAACTTTTAAAAATTAGGGACCAGCTATAGTGGGCCTCCAGTTGGCTTATGTTCATTAGCTAATGCTCAGGTCAGCTCAGGTTACAAAGATCAACTTGTGGTTAATTTTTTTTTTTTTCCTCTTTTCTTTGCAGCATCCTCTTCCGTAGTTCCCATCCCTGGGACCTTTTCATGGCCTCTGGCTGCCAGAGGAAAACCCCGCAGAGGAATGCTAAGGAGGGCAGTGTTCTCAGATGTCCAGCGCAAAGCTCTGGAGAAAATGTTCCAGAAACAGAAATACATCAGCAAGCCTGACAGAAAGAAACTGGCCTCTAAACTAGGCCTAAAAGACTCTCAGGTAAGGCTAAATCCATGTTTGAAACATTTCTGCAACTAGAAAATAAAGACACTGTTGAAGATTTTGTTAAGCTTTTCCACTCACCGTCTATACTCACCTCCACAGGTGAAAATCTGGTTTCAGAACCGCCGGATGAAATGGCGCAACTCCAAGGAAAGGGAGCTTCTCTCATCCGGTGGATCCCGTGAGCAGACTCTGCCCACCAAATCTAACCCCCACCCAGACCTCAGTGACGTGGGTAAAAAGTCCTCAGCTGAGGATGAAGAGGAAGAAGAGGAGGAAGAGGAGTTTGGAAGAGGCAGAATGAGTGTGGCAACGTGCAGCATTTCCTCCCCTTCCATATCCAGCAAGCACTCGGACTTCTCAGAATCAGATGACGAAGAAATAACAGTCTCTTAATTTATTTTTAGAGGCAAATATAGACTTATTATCCATAGGTGGTTTTATGTGACTGTGAACAGATTTGTAAGAAGCTGCTGGCCTGAAACAACATCTCATTACATGTTTTTCTGTTTGTTGCATTTTGCGCACTGGACAGGATTTGCCTCTGAGAGCGTTTGCTGTTTTTGCACAGCTTTGTTCAACTGTACAGAATTTTGTACAATTTGTATGGAAATTTTATGCCAAGAATATTGAGTTATGTTCATCCTGATACTGAATAGAGTTCTTTATTGAGAAAAATGTAGCTATTTCGTTAATAATTTATATACATTTGTTTAAGTATGTTGTACTATGTCCTGTATATATGTTTTATTTCACGACTTTTGTACAAACACCAAATAAAACTGCAAATAAATTAAGTTAGTTTTTTTGTTTTTTTTTTAAAGGTCTTATCCAAAACATTTCTGCAACACAAATCAATATAAACAGAAATATATAAATTAAAAACATCCTAAATTATTGTATGCTAACAATTATGTAAATAAAAAAGACTTTGACCATATATAGGCAGTAAACTGCTTGAGCAAGGTGAAAGTGTTTTTTCAAAATGTCCTTTTTTTTTATTTCTCATAGAAAATGACAACTCATTGTTTCCCCAGTTCTTTGTAAAAACTGTAAAAATGCCAAATACACATCCTTTTTAGGCGAAGTGTTTTAGAGAAAGTGCGAACAGTTTATCCTAATAAGGCTCAACTCTTTCCTCTGATTTCAATGAAAATCATTATATACTAAAAAATAAGTTAAATGAACTCTGTCTTTACAGAGGGTACTGGTATGAAAATGGCAGGGGTCTCCTGGTCTGGGATGTTTACACAAATTAAAACAGTTATGTGTCATAAGATAACTTCACCTGCACACATTCCTAGTGAAGTGATTATAATCATCCCAGTTGGTGGTCTCATTTTGCAGATTCTAAGGAATATTCACATTTACAATGAGAAAAATAAGTATTGGACACCTTTCTATTTTGCAAGTTCTCCCAATTAGAAATCATTGAGGGGTCTAAAATTGTCAGTGCACTTGCTATCCACTGTGAGAGACATAATCTAAAAAAATAATAATCCCGAAATCCCAATGTATGATTTTTTTAGCCATTTATTTTTATGATACAGCTTCAAATAAGTATTTGAACACCTGAGAAAATCAATGTTAACATTTATTACCGTAGCCTTTGTTTGCAATTCCAGAGTTCAAACATTTCCTGTAGTTTTTCATCAGGTTTGCACACACTGCAGGAGGGATTTTGGCCCACTCCTCCACACAGATCAGTCTGGGCTGTCGCTGAGAAACAAAGTTTAAGCTCCCTCCAAAGATTCTCAATTGGGTTAGGTCTAGAGACTGGCTAGGCTACACCAGAACCTTGATATGCTTCTAAAAGAGCCACTCCTTGGTTATTCTGCCTGTGTGCTTCGGGTCATTGTCATATTTAAAGACCCAGCCTCAACCCATCTTTAAGGCTCTAAATAGGGAAAGGAGGTTGTTCCCCAAAATCTAACAATACATGGGCCTGGTTATCCTCTCCTTAATACAGTGCAGTCGCCCTGTCCCTTATGCAGAAAACACCCCCAAAAAATGATGCATGATGCTACCACCCCTATGCTTCACAGTAGGGATGGTGTTCTTGGGATGGTACTCATCATTCTTCTTCCTCTAATCACGGTTAGTGGAAATATGACCAAAAAGTTCTATTTTGGTCTCATCTGACCATGACTTTCTCCCATGTCTCCTCTGGATCATCCAAATGGTCATTGGCAAACTTAAGACCGGTCCTGACATGTGCTGGTTTAGGCAGGGGAACCTTCCCGGCCATGCAGGATTTCAAACCATGACATCTTAGTGTTTTACCAACAGTAACTTGGAAACGGTGGTACCAGCTCTTTTCAGGTCACTGACCAGCTCCTCCAATCTAGTTCTGGGCTGATTTCTCACCTTTCTTAGGATCATTGAGACCCCATAAGGTGAGATCTTAGCCCCAGTCTGAGGGAGACTGACAGTCATGTTTAGCTTCTTCCATTTTCCAATGATTGCTCCAACAGTGGAGCTTTTTTTCATCAAGCTGCTGGCAATTTCCCTGTAGCCATTTCCAGCCTAATAGAGGTGTACAAAACTATCTCTTGTGTCTTTGGACAGCTCTTTGGTCTTAGCCATGTTAGTTGAAGTTTCACTGATTGTACAGGGTGGACAGGTGTCTTTATGCAGCTAACGATCTCAAACAGGTGCATCTAATTTAGGATGATGAATGGAGTTTAGGTGGATACTTTAGAGGCAGACTAACAGGTCTTTAAGGGGCAGAATTCTAGCTGATAGAGAGCTGTTCAAATATTTGAAACTGTATAAAAGTGATTGACTGCAGCTTGTATGGCTGGTTTTAAACTAGTCTGTTCATGTTTCTTAAATATCAATTCCCTCACTTGAACTATATTAGAAAAACTAAGTTAGCTCAGTTAATTGATGTAAGACATCAACTGATATTTTCATCGTCAAGAAATTATTTCATCAACACTTATAACCAGCTTCTTTATTATCCAGTTTAAATATGAGTGGAGTGCAGAAAATTTGACACTAGGAGATTTATAAAGAATTAATTATCACAAAAAAGAATAATAAACTCAATTTAGAAATTGAAAAAAAATTTTAAGTGATAGTTTTATGGTCATTTCTTAAAGAAAAAAAATAACTCAGAAAACTTGAAAATAAATTAAGATAAATGGAAAAGCAAATATAAAACTCAATACTTTCCTTTCCTGGGAAACCTTTAACATAAATCTCTGAATCAATGCGACATGGCATGCAGTCTATCAGTCTGTAGCACTGCTCCTGAGTAGCGGAAGCCCAGGTTATTTTCTTAATGGCCTTTAGCTCATCTGCGTCGGTGGGTCTAACGCATTCCTCTTCCTCTTAAAAATAATGCATACATTTTATTTCCTTTTCAGGTATTTATATTATTATATTTAGGCAATTTTACTGACCTGCTGAGTACAGTAATTCCATGGTCTTTTAACCAACATTTGGCACCTTTGTGATGTCCTGCTAGAAAATGAAATCAGGAAAAGGCATAAAGTGCTCTACAATTTCCTGGTAGATGATCCTTGATTGTGGATTTCAGAAACATAATGGTCCAACACCAGCAGAGGGGGAACAACAAGGCAACCCAAATAATTACAGACTGTGGAAACTTCCTCTAAACTATTAGACCTTGATTTTCACATAAAATCCCAACATTATTTTTATCTAAGAAGCTGATTTTATTTTCGATAGGAGTCTAATGTCGTCTGGTTTAGGATAGCTTAACAAGAATCTGCTCTTGATGAGCTGAACCCAGCCTTGTTTTAGTCTTTAAACTGATTTTGTCAACTAGTCTTTTCAAGGCTGGGGTCATCCATGTTACCTGTGCCCTTTTCCTCTTTTCTCTACTGTTTATAAATAAACTTTGATATTCCAGTTTTAACCAACAGTTTCTTTGTGGTTTCTTCTCCTTGTGGACGCTGTCAATGAACATGTCTATACAGGAAGCAATCTTCCCGTCACTGTGTTGCTTACTGACCCAGACTAAGAGAACTTTAATTATTTAGCCCATTTTGGTGTGACACCATGAATTTTCAGCATTTGGCTTTTTTTTTTTTTTTATAATAATCTTTTTTTAAGTTTTAATAATCTATAAACCATAATCACCACAATTACAAGAAATATCCCCATTTGTAATGAAGGGTTATATGGATTGCACAGTATTGTATTTTTTTTAGGTAGGTGGAAGTGTGGTGAATGTAGTGGATGAATTCAGAGTTTGGTGTCTATAGATTTTATCTATAAGATATAAAACACCTGAAGGTTTGCAGGACGCCAT
>NW_015150539.1:1265369-1311051 GCF_000732505.1 Cyprinodon variegatus | reverse complement strand
GAGTAAAATTAATCTGGAATATTTCAAGAGAATATCTAAAGTGGAATACCACTAGGAACGCTTTGCAACAGATGATGGAAAGCGTTCAATCTACTGATCGATAAAATCTGAAGTGGTGAAAAAAGTGAACTTTTCACTAGAGTCATCTAAAGACATATTTATCCAATGCCCCCACCCACCACATACACAAGAATACGTTTCCATACTAGAATAATTATTAAAAAGATTATAAATATAAAGAGTATTAATCCAGTAAATGTAAATTTTTTTCATTCTGAGGCATCATGTCTAAATTTCACAATCAGGATAAGGTTGTTTTTTTTTTTTATAAAAATCTTACATTTAGCTCTTTAAGCGTTTTATTTGTAGGCTTTGATTCAATTTCCATTTTATTAGGAAAATCATTTTCTGCTTTTCTGATTCTTGCTCTTCCTTAGTGAAAACCTTGTAAGATATCCATGCTTCAGTGTTAAAGTTACCTTCCATCAACAACTTTAGAATCTGTTAAGCCAGTTATATGACTTTTGTTTATCACACACAAAAACTAAAGAACTAATTGTTTAAAATAAACACCATACAGTGAAAAGCGTTCAAATACAACTTAACTAAATGCAGTTATAAATTAATAAATTTATTGAATCACAATAACTTAAGACTAGTACAGTGATATCAGTTTCAATTTTCTGATTCTTGGACAAACAAGTGATGACAAACAGCATCAATCTGCAATCACACAAAGAGACTGTACACAAAATACCAATTTTCAAGTATTATACCAAATCGGCTAAAAAAAATCATCAAAACGCGGCAGGATAAACAGCTATTTACAAGTTATCTTACATATAAAAAATTTACATGGCTATGAAATCTAAACATTCATTGAGTTTGTGAGTATTAAAATGGACCAGTCAAATGCTTTAAACATCATTCACACCTAACAGAGCAGGCTTTACACGGACTTGCAGAACTTTTTGTGCTTTCAACATTAGCAGCAGGTAAAACTAATGTATCAGACAAGGACAAAGAAAACTTGCCACAGAGCTGGTGGCATGCAAAACATTTGAAACTGGGGGACAAACATACGTTCACTTTTCATTTTTAGAATACAATGAATGTTGCATAGGATTGGTGGGTAAAATATTGAAAGCTGTGGATTTTATTTCTCTGGTTTTAAACCTCACTGAAGGCAGGCTTGGAGGTAAAATAAAAACCAAAACTGAAGTTGTTAAAGTTAGACATGCCAAACTCTTTTGAATAATTTTTCACAAGTACCTTTTATATTAATAATCTTTAACTATATTTTTGATAAACAAAGCAGCTTTAAAACTAGTTCCCATTTAATTAGCTCATTATATCTGAGTTTTGTTCACATCACCGGAACAAAACCCTTAAAAAAAAAAAACACAAGTAAGGAGAGGGAGATGAGGTATAAATCAACAAGTCTTCTTTTACTTGCCTCAATCAGTCACCAAAGGATCCTGATTTCAAGCACCAAAACTAAATGCTAATTGATTTTAATATATTTAACATCAGATCACACATGCAAGAAGAGCAACAAACCAAAAAATAGATCTCTAATCCAAAAGCACTGCTTCTCATTCACATCTATTCAACCCCACGGTGACTGTGATTGATATGAGAGGTTGACGGCGCTCCTCGATAACTGCAGCTGCTCGAGGAGAGCTCGACTCAGAGCCCTGTTAGGTTTACAGCCATTTAGACCAATAATCAGCTAATGCACGTAGTCTGGTATTTAAGTGTAAGGCATTGTTTGTTGGAACTCAGTCCAGCACCAAAAAGATTTGTGCTACAAAAGCCTGCATGGGCCAAATGTGCGAGGAGAGATCAGAGGACTTAAGGGACTCAAAGAGAAAAATGTGGTAGAAGTGAAGAGTTATAGAAAAAATCATGAGTGATCATCTCTGCCAAATAAATTCAACTGACAAATATCACCAAAGTGAAATTCAGTAATCATCCTGTACTTCTGTTTAGATGTTATGTAGATGAGAATATTTCAAACATTTTCTACTCAATTTTGATAAGAAGCCACACTGAAACCCAAATTTCTCAACTTCCTAGTAACCTTTGTATCGATTATGGTGAGTTTTATTCTTTAACTGCAACATCTGTGCTAGTATAGAAAAATCCTTTGAAATCCTCTAACGTTTATATATTGATACTTTAATGTCTGTATGCTGTGAAAGCTTAAAAGTCATATTTCTTCTTTGTCGAATTAATTTCTGATCAAATATATTTAAAAAATAACTAATCAGTTCACCAATCATTATTTAGTCAATAGGTAAAGCTGTACGAACATTTCTCTGTGATCCTTCATCTTTAGCCCAAACAAAAAAACACGAATGGCTCAAGCTTGAAGTTGTCGGAAAAACAAAATATAACATCACCTAATCTAGTTATGTCTGTAAATTGTAAAAAAAAACCTAAAAAACTAAAATAAAGTGTTAGATTCAAAATAAATGCTGAATTTATATTTTAAAACTGCATGAATGCAATTCCATTCTTCCATAAAGCAACACTACAAAATTCATAAATTATAATGAAGTAATTTCTTTTGCCGATTTCTTATCTAGTGATTTAGATAATTTGTTTGTTGTTAACTTCATTACTGTTTAACATCTATTTTTTTTTTATCTTTAACACAGCAACTAGAACAAAATAAATAGTACATTGCAGTGATCCTTAATTTTTGTACCTTTTATGGATAATACAGCTGGATACATTTATTTTTACATTCAAATTTTCTTTTCAAAACTTAAAAGTAAAAAAACCTAATGAATCTTAAATTAGCAGGTTGAGTACTTTGCCAGGTGATAGTTTCAGAATGTGGTCTCAGTGGGCAGTACTTATAGCTCTAAAGAGCAGTCAAAGTAATTAATGCAAAGAGTGAATTGAAAAACACAAATGTCATACCATTGATTACATGGTTTTTTTTTTTTAGATAAATTTTTTTTTTATCTGCATGTGCAGGATTAAAACGATCTAAACTTTGGATACTGACAGGAGAATGTTGTCTGTGATATTTTTTATTTCTAAACTTTTAGTGACACAATAAATACATTTTAAAATTAAATTAGGTTCCTGCTGAACTGATGTTCACTTTGGCTGTTTTCTTTTCCAACATCATGTACTGAGGCTACTTGAGCTGCAGAGGTTGCACTGACCTGTGGTTCAGAAACAAGAAAACTTGATTTGAAGCGCCGTCTGCAGGCAGGTTAGGTGCATTGCAGCATGGTGGAGATTGTGGAGCACTGGCTGGTGTTAAAGTGAACAGTTGAACGATGATGATGATGATAAAGATAATAGCAATGCCTCACCAACAGGGACAGGCTGTGTGCTTCTACTTTCTGCTGAAGCAGATTTTGGACTCCTGACGAAGGAACCAAGGGCCACAGCGGTGAAGAAAAAGAAATCATGGCAGTGCTGGAGAAACTTCTCTTTTTTACCAAAAGGCAGTTAACTCTCTCAAACTCTTGGGTTACCTGCACCCAAACGAATGAGGCTGCATTTCGTGCCATGACCTTAACTTGGAGAGTTCTCACAACGAGAACAGATTCTAAACGTTCAAACTGTTGTGTTTTGCGGATGTCATAAAGTCGACTCCAGTGATGAGTCGAGGATGTCGTCCTGGTGACTGTTGCTGTTGGAGTCACTGTCGTAGCTCTGCGGGCTCGACGATGTGGCCGCTTCCTTCAGGCGCATCAACATATTCATCTGCCATTAGAAATAAAAGTCAGCTGGAAGAGTTTTAACAATTATTTGCTTTAAGCTGTAAGTCAACAGCTAGTGAGCCTTCCAAAAGCATCCAGACCCAGTTAAATATATTTCACTTTGTCAGATAAAAACAACCAATTTTAATGGATTTTTAGGCAAAAAAAATTAACTAAATCTAGAAGACATTAAGTTCATTAGTACTTAGCCCTTCGAAAATTAATACAACCTCCAGCGGTTCTAGCAAGTTGCCAGAACAGATCCAGCATTCTTTATGAAATTGATAGTTTCTTTAGGTAATTTGCTCTGATCTTTAAATGTTTGCACTTTTACGAACATTGTGGATTTTTGCTCACCAGTGGATCTGCGTCACTGTCACTCTGTGGCGGTTCTTTCCTAACACCTTCTCTTGGTGCGGAGTAGCCATCAAAGCCCACGTCCTCGGGACGGAGCTGCAGCAGCGGGGGCCAGTCACCCGGAGGTGGAGTTGATGACCAAGGATATGTGTCGATCACCCAAGCCGCTGGGTCCTCCCATGCAGCCCTGCGTCCATAAAGCTACACAGAGTGGCATATAGTTATAAGGAGAGTCTGGGACACACTTTCTAGATGTTGCTCATTAGTTCAGACTACAGAAATGTTCATCATAAATGATCATTTATCCCTTCCTGACATATGCATTATCTCTTGTACTCATTAGTTTGTACGTATATGTTAAAAAATTACTAGGAAAAAGTGTTTGTTCAGCTCAAATTTGTTATCTTGTAAACTTGTTATTTATCTCTATTTTATTTGGTTTGGAATACAAGAATTTGCACATAAGTGTTTTCTGATTACATAATTTTAGACACTAAATTCAAAGTTTTAAGCCTACAGTTACTCGGTAATTGTGTTGCCATTTCATGAAGTACTTTTTGTACTCTTATTTGAGTGAAATCTTTGTGTACTCTGCCCATCTCTGGATAGATCTACTAGTTATAGTCATTTCAAGGAAGTTGTCTTGGAAGAGAAAACCAGTAAACAGGTAGAAGAAAAAAACAAAAACTAAATATGAGACTTTTTCAGCACTGACAAACGATCTTCCAATTATCATTTTTTTCTCAAAGAAAAGTTTAAGAATATGCTGCAATAAAACAGTTGTATATATTTTAACTAGGAGGTTTTCTGGACTTAAACGGATATATTTCTTTTTTTTAGCCACTTTTTAGTTTTTTATTTACCAACTTATAGTCTATATAGTGTTTTACAGAACCAATTTATAAATGTAAATATGTATGCAATGAACATCACTGACATCATTTAAGATAGTATCTATAAAAATTTAAGTAAACTTCTCAACACTGTTGTATTTCTATTACCTGCAGTCCTTCACGTACTGCCTCCAGCATGTAGGGGATGATGGAATAATTCCAGAGATCGGTAAACCAAACCCTGGATCCCTCCACATCCATGGGGCATGACAAAAAGAGGCGAGGTCCTGAGAGAAGTAAAACTTTCAATTATAAATGTAATCAAATTTTTTTTAAACCAAATTCTCGTAATTGTAATATCTTATCACCGATTGTGACGTCAGAGGAGCTGTGGGTCTCCAGGAAGCGATTCAGGTGGTGCCAAACCCGTGGGACCCAGTCCATGATCTTTACCAGCTCTGCATTACGGGTTCGGCTGCCGATCTCAACCTCTATCAGTTTCCTCCTCAGGTATCGACCTAGAAATCCTTTCACTGGTTCAGTGTGGTTGGCACACAGTATCCACCTTTAAGAAGAACATAGGGGTGCAACAGTGTTTATTATAGATTGGCAAGATCAGTGGCAGGAGGACGTTAGAGGCGTTCAAATTTACCTGAAATTGTGGTGAAGCTGCAGGTTGGGAGCGGATGAGGTGGCTTGGCTCATGGTGCCAATAATGTAAGGACTGAAAACAGCAAAAGATAAACCAAAGTAATATTTTTATTATTAAATAGATTCATTTTGTGTTGCAGTTCAGCATTCTGCAGATAAATGTGTGTGAACTGACCAGTGCTGGTAGTTGCAGTTGAAGAGGCCGTTAAAGATCTCTCCCAAAGAGCTGACATGGTGGAGGTTGTCCAGAATGACCACCAGGGGGCTCTCTTCCCCAGAGACACTGCTGCATTGCTGTGCCAATCCTGACAGGTACTGACGAAGCTCCTTAAAAAGTAAAGAGTCTTTGTTTTTCTCTGCCTCGTGTTTTGGTAATGGGGATATATTCTGCAGTCTCAGCTATCTAAAAACATTAAGGACTGTAATCTTCTATTGAAGCTTTTAATTAAATTCATTACTATAAAGCAGAATGAGAAATCCCCCCCAGGTTAACAAATAAAAGCCAATAAATAAAAAAACAGTATTTGCATTCACCTTGCTGGACTTGTGGTCCACATTGAAAGTGACGACAGCGCCCGGGGTCAAAGGTCGGCCCTCTAGCAGCAGAAGATACCGAGCGAGCTGGCTTGCCAGGTACGTTTTCCCCGTGCCGCTGGGCCCTGACAGGATGACCCGTCTGTGCTCCCTCAGCAGGGACACGTAGCGCTGCAGCATCGGCTTTGGGATCAACGTCTCAAACACGAATGAATCCACATTTTCACTGCTTGCACCTACAGGCAAACACAACATAAGCACTGGTTGGCATGTGTAGATATACATTTTTTTTAACCAGTAATTTAAATTTAAATATATTTAATACTCTGCATGAGTATTACGGATAATTTTCCTGTTTCTCAAAGCCGATCATCAGCAGTGCGAATACCTTTGAGCTGAATGTTGATGGTGTTGTCTCCCACTAGATAGCCACAGGGCAGCAGCTCGGGCGTGGTGGCTGAGCTGGAACTACTGGGCCGATGGATTTCGCCGATGTTGTATCCCTGCACGCTCTCTGTGCTTAGACCAAGCTGGTGCACTGGGTCTACATGCGTAATGTACTCCTGCAGAATATTTTAGCAGCAGTTATAAGGTTTTAAATGTACAATTATGAATGAAGCACACAATTCTCTGTAACTTTGATCACACGTTTTTAAAGTAAATGATGGGAATCAGTGTTTAAATATGTTTAGAATTACCTTAAAGAGGCGCCGGACCACCCCATCCAAGACGTCCCACTTCGTTTTGCCGCTCACACCAATGCAACCAATCAGAAAGTGGCGAGATTGACTCTCCTTCAAAACACAAGACATTCAGACACTGGGTAAAAAAAACACATCCTCTTCAAGCTATTTCCCGGCATAAAGCGGGTCTCACCTCCCCCCACTTGATTTCTTCATCCAGGCTGACGACAATCTTTACATGTCGACCCTCTTTCCTCATCCCACCATCTCCGCCTGTGTCATCCAGCAGCATATCTGAGAAGAAAATAAGGTCAGCCGGTTCTATTTACATACTTTATTTCTTTATTTTCAGTCACTTGACTGCAAAAAATTGAAATCTAAATAAGGATTTTTTTCTCGTTAAAAAATAATTGAATTTAGGAGGTGAGTGAGACACTTTGATAAAGGAACAATTTACTTAAAATAATTAAGTATAATATAAAATAATTTTTTTTCAAGTATATATTATCAAATTTTCTTATTTTAAGAGTAAAAATAGTAATTCCATTGGCAAATCATCGTATTTACTTAATCAAATCAAGGGTAAATAAAGTTAATTTAAGGAATCTGCAGTGTGTGTCTTACCCAGGCTGGTAGACTCGCTGGTGGTAAGGTTAAGGCTGTGCTGTGATAGTCCTGGACCGGGTCCTGGGGTCTGACTTTGTGTGTGAGGGGGAGGGGAGGATGAGATGGACACCTGGGATCCTGTTCTGCTCCCCTGACTCTCTAGCTTCAGACGATCGTTTTCCGCCTTCAGCTTTTCAATCTCCAACTGCCGACAACAAACAAATCAGTAAGCGGTGAAGCCAGTGAGAAAACTAGAGAGATAAAATTATGATAATTTGTCTATCTCTGCTCTGAGAACTAGTGTCTTCTGTTGGCTTGAACGTGCAGACCTGCATACGGTTCATGGCCTCCCGAAGCTGGTCCAGCTGATGTGCAGAACTAAGAGCCTCCAGGCGGATATCTGTCAGCTTCATCTCCTTTTCCCTGAGTTCACTCCGCAGCTGCATCACCGTCTCTGCCTCGCTGTCCAAACACTCTGACAATCTGGAGAATTAAAAGCAAGGACGATCATTCAGAGGCTGGACCTTAATAGGGGCTGCATACTGTATGCACATCAATTAGGCACAAAACGCACAGTGTGTTGGAGTGGGTGTTCCTGAGGATGTGGCTGGGGCCTGAAGTCCCGTTGTGAGGCAGTTTGGGGGAGGATGGCAAGGATGAGTCCATCATCTCCTCAATATCAGAATGAGACGAGGCGGATTTGGGAGATTTCTTCTTGGTGAATGCTTGTTTAAAGGAGCTTCGCAGCTGCAAAGACACAAACATAGAAGGTAAGAAGGGAAGGTTGACAAGTCTGCACAGAGGGGAAGGAGGATGTGCCGGAAAAGGTAGTGGAAAACGGCTGGACAAAATTAAACAGAGGGCCTCAGGAAAAAAGGATATATAGGTAGATTGTCTTATGACTGACTGAGCAGCATGTGCTTTGCAATAAAGGCAATTTTGGTACAAGAGCTGCTTATAAAGCAGTTTGAGTAATCATGAAGCATCTTTAGCAACGGTTTTCTGTTGGCAGGAGAAAAGGAATACAAGTCCATTTTAAAGCAGCACACAATGCCACTTATGTTCAGTGGAAATCCTAGTAATGATGTGTAAAAAAAACCTTTTAAATAAACATACTGGCTAAAGTGCTGGTAACCTTGAAAATCACTATTGTTACTTATTCTTAGCTTCATTCTCTGGGAATTTTTAAGTAGTCTTTCATGACTTTTCTAGGTTGTGGAATAAAGTTGACCTATTTAAAGGTTCTGGTTGAAGAACTGTAGCAAAGTGTGGGATTTCGGGATTATCATTTCTCCATACGACGAATTAGACAAATCTCTTATTTCTTCTCATTGCAAAAACATAATAATAATAAAATAAAGGGTGGAATTTGTAAAAAAAAAAATTATAAAAACTGCTTGAAATGTAATAAAACTTTGGTTAGTTGCTATTAATTTTAATATAAGCCTAATCTGATTAAATACTCTATAAACATCTGATTTGAAAGTGATTGATACATTAAAAAGTACAGCAAAGGAACCATGTTGCTCTGAGTCCATTTTCTCTCGCATGGACATATTAACTTTTTGAAAAACAATGAAATTATAAAGGAAAATTAGGATCTTTTTTTCAATGGATTTTTTGCAAGTTAATGACCACATGCAGTTTTCATACCTTGGCTCTAAAAAGATCTGAAGGTAAAGCGGAAAAAAAGATTCTATAAACAGGAAGGTTTACAGATTTCTCTCTTTGCATTCTTAAACTTTGAACATGTCAAGTGAGAAGATTAAGTGTTGGAAATTAGGCGATTTTAGAATCCATTCTCTAGAGAGGTGTCAAACGTTTGGGCTTTATGTGATGTTTGCCTCTTTTTCTTCATTTTTCAGTGTAAGAACATAGTTCTGCAACATAGTTCTTTTTTTTAAGGCTTATTGCACATCTTTACCAGAAGAACCAATAAAGGAGTGTACAACTTATTCAAGGCAAATATGTGTACTTGTGCCATGGATACAGCCACTGTTGTCTAAAAGGAGCTGCTTTAAGTGTCATAAGAACTGTTTCAAAGGGAGCAGTGTTGGAGAGGAAGGACAGATCGATCGGAGCTAAAAGACAGCGAGGGAAAAAAAAAAAGGATTGTGGTTAGTAACCTAAAGGAGGTGCAGGGGTTAGACTCTGGTTTCTTTCACAGCATACCACCCTTACCTCATAGACCTGCCACATGAAGCGAGGCAGAGGAAGACAGGGAGACAAAACAGCACATGTTCAAATAGTTTTCTATGTTAATGTTTTATGGGGGGGGGACAAAATTCATCCAGAGGAACTACAAAGCCTCTAATGATCATGAAACATGAAGCCTTTCAGTAGAGGCTCCCCTCTAAATGGAGCCCCTATGTACTCCATATTGCACACCTATAAGTAACACCTGCAGCCAGGTGTGGGGTCTTCGCCACAAAAACACAGACACCCACATACAGGGGCGGAAAGGGATGTTAGGTTTTATCACTATGACCTAAAGGAGGAATTACTGACAAAAGGATGATAAATGAGCAAACACAAGGTGATAACAGGTTTCTATAAAAAAAAAAACAAGTTGCATACATCATCATCCTGGACTTTTCCACCGGTGCACAGCAGCGGCTTTGGTTTTAGAAAAACAAAGCTTAGATTTAGGCATTAAGTGAATAAGAAACTGTTTTTCAAATCTTTGCTTATAAAAGAAGAGCTATGATGACTGGAAACCATCTATTAAGCATTGATTTGGTGATTTACTTTATTTACAAAGAAATTGAAATCCCGTTTTTGGACTGTAAAAACACCAAATCAAACCTTTTACTTCACAGCACTGTGTGGAGCAAAGTCTGGTGTATTCACCTTATCCC
Organism: Cyprinodon variegatus; assembly: GCF_000732505.1. Lineage (NCBI taxonomy): Eukaryota > Metazoa > Chordata > Actinopteri > Cyprinodontiformes > Cyprinodontidae > Cyprinodon > Cyprinodon variegatus. The sequence goes on along the minus strand of NW_015150539.1, from coordinate 1,300,801 downwards.
CAGAAAAAGAAGGCTGAAGAAGGAAAAACCCGGAAACATGCGTGAAGTTGGAGAAACAAATATAAAGGTAAATCAGTCAGTCAGCTCAGTCAGGTAAAACATCCTGACTGATCTTGTTAATAAGTCAGCAGAGAGTGACTTCACCTGGCTTTACATTTCAAATATTTACAGGTACATCTCAGAAAATGACTGAAAAAGGTGATTTGTTTGGCTTTTCGCTCAAATAGACTCATTACATAGAATTGGTTGGTTTCTGTGAATTTTTGTTGGATTTTCATAATTTTTATATATTCTCATCAAAGTCAACAGAAATAATTCCTGAAACAAATAATTAATGAATACATATACCAGTTTCATTTTTGGAAATGACTAAAATGAAGAAATATTTCAATAATCTGTTCTATTGAGCTCCATCTATGATTTCTCAGACTCTTACCCAGTTTTTTTTGTTCTTCTTCTTGTTCTTTGCATCTGCATCCATGTTGGAGCCCACACTGGAGTGGCTGGTGGCGCTGGCGACGCTGCTGACGCTGTCAGAGGAGTGCTGCCGTCTTATGCGCAGATCCGGCTGCTGCTGCTGCTGCTGAGTGCCGTTATTGGCAGCTGAGAACACGTTCGTGACATGTCATTTAAACAGGCTCTGTTAGCTCAGTTTGTCTCTGTTTCTAAAATATCGGGTCAGTGGATGACGGGGTTATGTCTGCAGTACTACAGTAAAACACATTTTGGGACAAACCCTAATTAAAATACCCCAATCTAGACATTGAGTGTGGAGTTTCTTACCTGTCCGTTCTCCTTTAGGTACAAGTTCAGGTGTGTTGATGACTCCATTAATTGCAGCCTGAGCGACAGCATTCTGCTTCTTAAGAAGCTCAATAGTTTTCCTCAGCTCATTCAGCTCAGAGTCCTTTACAGATAACATGTTGGAAAGACATTCAATTAGACAAGTAGAGGCATTATCTGAATGTGTGGTATTAGAACAACAGGAGCTGTTTTTACCTTCTGTTCTGCAGTCAGAGTTAGACTCTTCAGTCTGATGGTCATGTTGCCCAGACTCTGTTCAAACGCTGCCACCAGGTGAGCCTGTGGGGGGAAAAAAAATGTTTTTTCTCACAAAAGTCAGAAAGCTAATGATTAAGATCACCCTTTTGTTTGTAGAAGGACCCTGGGTTATATATTGACAATTGCCCCTGATAATATACCAACTAGGAATCAAAAACAGTCTCAATCTGCAGCTTGAAAAGCCAAAAATCCACTGAACGGTTGAGTGAGAGGAGAAATATCGACTCTGTTGTGATAACTGTTGGAGCCTTAAGGCTTAAACCCAAGCATGAGGTCACCATAGTGAAACAAAACCCAAATAATCTCATAAAAATAACATCTTTAGATAAATTACTAGCTGCTGGTTATTACATTACAGAACAGTGAGTCTAAACTATTGAGCCTGGAACTGAGATTTATTTAAAGCCACTGTCTTTGTGTCAGAACAAAAGGCTCTAGAGGATTTTGTATGTAATAATGTTAACCCTGCATGACACCAAATGATTGAGGATTAATTTAGAGAAAGAGTTTGTTGGTTTAACCATGCAGAGTGAAGAACCACCAGCTCTAAAACATATCCTACCACGATATCTTTCATTTTCTGCCTCAGAGGCATAAGGTGTGCTCAGATAATCCCTCATCAGTTTGTGACACACCATTAATTATTCTAACAAAGTCTTCTGACCTGAATCCCCCCCCCCCGTGCTCCGCCTTGTATGCAGGCGTCACTGGCTCTACAATCTGATCTTTAAATCAGGTAGCAGTGTGCCGGCACTTGAGTACATGCTGTTATCCAACACCTTTTGCTTTCCTCTATATCTTTTAAAATCAGCAGAGCGTGGCAGGACTTGTGCAACACAGACAGGGGGGAGGCAGAAATGTTCGTGTCTAGAGATACTTTAGGAGATTCTCTGATGGTTCTGCCAGTAGTAAAATTATACCCTTTGAGAGTAAAGATCACTTTGGCATCTTTGTAATAGGGATTAGTAAATATTTGTGTTTTGAATACCTTTCAATGTGTGACTGACAAACGTTCTGGTACTTTTAACAATTTTAAAGATAAGAAAATTATACCTTATTGAAAAAAGTAATCACAAAATAGTGGATCTGTAGAATAAAGATCAGAATAAGTCACTAAAGGAGAATTCAAGCTCTACCAGGAAGGTCTTAAAGAGAACATTAGTGGGCAGACAGATCAGGGAGAGAAATATAGCAGAAATAGATACGTTCAGGTTTAAATTTCTCAGAGAGCTAAGCTCAATCCGTCCTCTGAAGATGGAAAGAGTGCAGAACAAGTGCAAAGGCAAACAAAGGGAACATTAATAAGAGAGCAGCCAAAAGGCTCATAGTAATTGGAAGAGTAGCAAAAGTCTAGAGTTCATGTCGCCCTCCTCAACTTAGGCCTTCTTAGAAAGATTGGAAAGCTTAATAAGAAGCTTCTTGTGGAGGAGCTTTCGATGGAATAGAGATACATTCAGAAGGAAGGTGCTCTGGTAAGAGAATAAAACCACTTTTGTTGCCTACATGCTCAAAGGATATGTGGTGAAAACAAACAGTGAAGTAAAAACTCTAGGAGTGCTCTAGGAAAACTACTTTAAAGATTTTAGATGCCTTAACACACCTTGCTTTAACTGTAGATATACAGACACTGCTACAATAAAAAAGTCCAAATCTATATCTGAAAAATAAAGATCCTCTAAGATCTCTATCCAGTCTGACTGGTCTTATTTTATAAAGCTGAATGAGTAAACCAGTCAGTCTGACATACAATTGTGTCAATAAAAGTACATAATATACTCAGATTTTCACAACAAAGAAATTGTTGAAAAACAATCAGAGGTTTGTGACTGAAAAATGTTAAAACACGAGGAACTGTAGGTGGATCAAACTCTTTGAAACAGTTAAATTGCATTTCTGATTTCAGTTCTGAAAATAAATCTAGATATTGCTATTTGAAAAAAAATATGTATTCATATAAACTTAATAAATTCAAAACCTACCAAAATAGTTAATCAAAAAGCGGTCACTTTTGTTATTGTTGTTCATACCAATGGGAAATCTTTGCACACCAAGTTCAGGACAGTAAATAGCCAGTGATATAATCTGTTATATAGGTTTCCCAAAGCGTGTGTTGACGTTCTTGTTTGCTTACATTTGCACTCAGCTGTGTTGTGAGGGCGGAAACCTTTTCCTGGGAGGCATCCAGCTCCCGCCGTAGCTTCCGGATCTGCAGGATCAAAACAAAAGCATAAAAAATAGGCTCCATAAGAGACAACATTACAAACAGAGTTTGTAAGTGCAATTCACCCTTGGTTAGAAGATAAAATACTAAAGAAACATAAAGCAGCACATACAGGTGTGCACAGGTGTTCAGGAAATAAGACTGGGGCTTGTTAGAGGGTCAGACACATTATGGCTACATGTGTAACTGGATACAAATGCAATAACATGTCCATGTTCCAACAAGTCCAACCAGTGCACATAAAGAAATTAAAGAGGATGAAAGTCCTGAGTGTGCTGATGCTTACCTCTGACTGAGACTTCTCCTCGTTCTGTAAAACAAACGCAAGAAAAGGAAACCATTAGACTTTTCAACCTGCTGCCATCAGACTGGCCTCTACTGTTTGATTTATTAGCTCCTTGGAGACGAGCTTTATAAACTGCACAGGATATAGTCTGGTGTAATATTTCTGGGAAGCAGAGATATCCTCCTGAAGGCATTTCTCTGTGTGTTTGGCTCATTGTCCTCAGAAGCATAATATGGAACAATGGCCCAAAAAAAAAACACAAAAAACAGGTGATAAGTAGAAATATGGAGCGAGAGCATGCAAAACAAATGCTGGCTCGCACGAACACAACACACCCTGATGCTGGTCACCATAACAGTGAAACACCCATATTTACAAGTAAACAAAACTGTACTGTAGCTGCCCATGAACTCAGCCTTATCATATTTATAGATTATTATTATTATTATTACTGCTTTGTTATGGGGTTAATTTTAAGGCGTGATTAAAGCATTTTTCTTTTTTTTATCTTTCTAAACAGCGAGCTTACAGAGGCAATTGTGCAATAAAAGATATAAGAAATCATTCTTCACCCCCAAATCCTGTAAACAGCTTCCTAACTGTGTCTGAGCAGCATGCTTTAGCGGATCTGCGCTGTGGTATGTGGTTTACAAAGAGGCATCTGTCCACACAGGGCTCCTCAATCTCACACACAGACACAAGTAAAACACAGAGAATTCTCACTCTAATGCAAAAGAAGATCTGTTTTTAGATTTAAGAAGCAGCTCAAAACACATAGATCCTGGTTCTATGAAACCCCATGACACTAGGCAAATTCAGCTCTTTTTAAAAGCTGATTCTGAGCAATGTTCTATTTAATCTGATATCTGTAACTTCCACACTCTCCTACCGTTTGCTGCCAAGGTGAGACGGTTCCCGTCAGGGATAAAGTCGCCATCATCTTTTCTCCAATCTCTTGCCTGCTATGATTTCCAGAGTCTCTCGGGGCTCAGAGGTTTAAAACATGTCTGAGAATTTCTCTGCTACACCTGCTCAGGTGAGTTAACAAGCCCAGAAGGAGGAGGAGCTTCCCTGGGATGCACTTAGATCCCAGCGTGTTCATGTGGGCTGAGCCCTGTATGTCCGTGTGACTACAGCAATACTTTTATCCTTACAGGATGTATGAGTCACATAACTCTGGGGGCTGAGTGATAAAATTTCATATTTAAGTAAACTAAAGTTGATTCCACAAGAATAGCTGCTCAGATTATTGAGTGTTTTTTTTTTTTTTTAGCTTTTAACACATTAGAGACAATTTTATCCTAATTAATTTGATCCAGAAAAAGAAGCAAAAGGGAACAAATATTTCTGTGAGGGTAGTTAAACTCACCGTAGAGTACATAGAGGAGGTGCTGGATACCAAAGACAGAGAGGATCCATGAACTGAAGAGGGAAAGAAAAACAAAAGAAAAGCTGGGATTAGGAAATGGCTCTGATTGTATATCAATGTGATTTATTGCTGGTCGAGGCTTTAGCAACTCAAGCTGCTGATTAGCTCCTAGGAAGACACCATGAGCAAATAACTTCAGCCTCTCAATATAATCTCTAAATGTGTAACTAAAATGATTTAGAATTAATCAAAGTATTTAGACATTGCTGCACAGGTTTCTGAAAATCTAAATCTACATTCTAGATGCATTTATTCATTTTATGCACACTATAACTAGGAGAACATTTTAACTCATAGGTTTCTTGGAAGAGAAATAAATTGAAATAAAGCTCCACAGCAGGAACGACCTTCAGACTGATTCAATAGTTCATTTTACAACAGACCAAAAGTAAAGTCTGGACACTGGTGGGTGTGGTCTGGCGTGGAGGTTGGTCCCAGAATCAAATTTAGCTCAAAGCTTAATGTAGTGACTGCGGCTCAGTGGCTATAAAGATAAAACTCCTTCACATTACAGTCAAACTGTGGTGCAACTAATGACAACCTGAACACTACCGCAGTGACTCAGTGACTAATCGCATGTGAGACGCTGGAAACAGGGCCGGTACTGTTCCCCGTCTGGGAGCAGATTAGAAGGGATCAGTGATATGATGTCAGAAACCACAACGAGAGGTCGGCCTGATCTGCAAAGAATAATTTGTTCTGTTAAAAGAGGCAGATAGATGTTTGTAGACTACTGGATCTTATCTTTGTTTGGTCTAGACAGAAAAGTGTCTCGTCAGCAACATAAAAGGAGAACATTTAGTTTTCACTGCGAGACAAAACAATAAGGTTATCCTGTTTTAATGACCTTTTGGACTAAATTAGTTTCTGACTGTCTTTTAAAAATATGAAATAAAAACGTCTTTAGAGCTTCCTGGTTGAATTTCAAATACAAAAAAACAAAAAACAAATACTTGCTGCAAATTTGCAGCTGACAGTTGTATAACAGTCAGGATTAAAACAGGGACCCTGCAAAAATCGGAGGAGGGAAAAAGGAGGGACAGATGGATAAAAGGCTAAAACTGATGCAACTTTTAATGAACAAGATGACTGCCTCATTAGTTTAGGAAGATGGCGTCTAAAGCTTGTTTTTGTCTCATTGGGTTGACCTCTCTGTGCGTCAGAGAAACGTCACTAGCTTGTATGTACAGGCTCTTTAAATTGATTTGATGATTTTATTCAAAACTCAAGTTGGGGGGTGGGGGTGGGGGAGCAGGCTTGGAGGTGGGATGGAATACCCTTTATTAAAAAAAATCTTAAAAATCATCTCCCTTCTTAACCCCCCCCCACCCCCCCCATACAATCCCCTGTGATATTTTATTACTGAATGTTTAAAATTTCAACTACATATTAACAGTTAATGGCAATAATATTGCCCTTTCAACATTTGGCAGGCTGTGGGATTACGAGTAGCCTGAGCAAAATAAATAACATCAAAGAAGTGTCCTACCATGACTATGAAGCTAAACCCAGTGGGACATTTGTCCCTAACTATGTAGGGGCAGAGATAGCCATGCCAGTCCAGGGACTGACTGCAGTTCTACTGTAAGGTGCCTTGGTCAAGGTCAATGACCGGCGTACCTGACATGTAACAAACATACCATGCATATTGCTTTAGGTTAATAGACTATATTAATAGGGCTATGCATGCTTCAAAAAAAATGTAAAATAAAATTCCACCCCTTCTTTTTTTTACGTATAGTTTACGGATTTTATTTAGTCTCAACATGAGGGACACCTTACTCTTGCTTTGGCTTTGTTGGTACATTCTTCAGTTCTTGAGTTGTAAAGTTTAAAACAACATATATGCACAGTTTTTTCCCCTCAGTATTTTTAAGATTTTTCAAAAGTTCCAACCTAAAGATGAGTAAAAACAAATCCCTAAGCTGTTATATTTTTAAACCATTGTTGAAAACTTGCAACTAAAACAGGAGCTTTTAAAACAGCTCTTAGGTAGCTGGAAAACTGCCGTCATGTTTCATCATCTCCTGTTATTTCATCCAAATACATTTTAATCCATCCATTCATTCATAATGGAACCTATCCCAACAGCCAGTGGGTGAGAGGTGAGGCCCAGCTGAGGCACATCTGATTATTTAAAGAGCGCAGTCCTTCAGGAGGCGGTTGTTTAAATTGGAAGGAAATGGCTCAGTTAGTTCGGGGACCAGCAGAGGAAGACTTGGAGACAACTCTCTAGAGAGGTGCTTTCTATGCATCCCACTGGGAGCAAGCCTCAGGGTAGACCCAAGACTCACTGGAAAGATTATATCTTTTCCATGTTTCGGGAATGCCCCGAGTCTGCAACAAGAGGCGGAGGAAGTGGAGAAGAATAGGAGGGATCCTGAGAAAACTGTCTTTATGTCCATGTCTGGGTTGAAATTGACAGAATCTTGGTAAAATTATATATTTTTTTGTCTTTTCCTTTACAGCTAGTTATCATATATATTGTATTTTATTTCAAGAACTGTACTTAGACTGTCATGTAGAAAATGGTTTATAATCTTATCAATTCTCCTTCAACATGATCAGATTGTGCAGATAAAAAGACTTGCAGATGAATATAAGCAGGGTGGATTTACTGTGGTGTAAATGAGATGACAGAGTACAGAGTTGTTGCTTTCCTTAAGCATGGTCTGACAAAGTGTTGGATGGATGAGGTGACTTTTGTGCTGTCAGTCACATTCTGGTTGAAAGGTAACTTTACACTTGAGAAGCAAGGCCATGCAGATATAGCAGAAACGACAGTGCAATGCAGACAAAGACGGAGAGAAAGTAGGAGGGAGAAAGTTTTGTTTGGTGGTTTTTCCTAAATGTCACCACGTCTCACTCACACCTCTCACAGCGATCCCTGTAATTATCCCTGCTGCTGAAAGGGGAGAAGAATAAGTGGTGCAGGGGCTGGCTGGGGGCTGAGGCAGATATGTTACGCATGCATTAGGTGTAATAACATGGCTTCATCTGGGTTTTTCACCTGGTGTTTGCCTTAGATGTTCAGCTTTGAAGACAAACTTTACAATAGCTAACAGACAGCTGCTCAGCTCTAATACAAAATAAAATAAACTGTTGGATACATGATAATAGAAACATAATCATCTAGCTGCCATTTATGTTTACTTTAAAAAATAAACCTGAAAACAAGCTTTTTAAGAAAGACAGACAAATAAGACTAATGTTCATATTTAATTCAGTTATATGAACCTGTCCTTTTAGCATAAATGTCTTAAATCTTGTAATATGGGAACCAAATACAAGTAAAACAAAACAGCATGACGATGGCATATGCTGTATGCAATGTATCTATTCCAAACATCACAACATTAAGGGTTTCTAAGGGAATTAATATTGTTTTTCTGTTTTGTTTTTTCCAATAGGAACTATTGCAATTAGGGCTAGTGCTCTTTATGGAAATGAACAGATATTTGTTCTGGCATCAGGACTTAATAATTGGAAATGAAAGCTTAATGGAGGCTGGAGAACTAGTTTAATCATGATTACACCTGATTGAATCCTTAATGTGAAACAGAAACATTACCAGACGTCTTACCTTCTTCAAAGCCATCCCTGAATGATCCCGATCGGCTCATTGTGCGGGTTTTCTCATCCAGCGACATGCAGGAGTTTCTCAGCCGATTGTCGCTGCAGGGATCAAAAGGAGTATCCTGATTTGTCAGGCTGTTGTTGCGCAGACTGGCGAGGTTGATCTGACCTGCAGAGGTTGGACTGGTTGCTGTAAAAAGGCATAAAAAAACACAAAGCTTGGATCAATAGTCTATTTTGACAACAAATTTCAGAGGATTTCTGTAATCATTTGAATGTTTAAAAAATTTGAAAGAAAAGCTGACTTTTTACAAATAAATATCTGAGGGTTTGGCATTTCTTGTCTCATAAACAGTCTCTAGCCTCACAGATAAGCCTCAGCTGTATTTGTAAAGTTGTCCTTTAGTATCCTACCCAGCTGTCCAAAGTTGAAGCGAGTACCAGAGGGAGAGGTTAGGCTGGAGCCGGGGGAGAAGGGGGAATTGCTGGCAGAGTCCTGAAGCCCGCTGGTGGAATGGGAGCGCAGCCAATCACGATCCTCATGACCTCGCAGCTGCTGTGACGGACCGTACCTGCAGAGAATCAAGAAAATAGGTTACATGGAACCCAAGACACAACAGAGGAGAACACTTGCAATGATATGGGACCATGTTTTTATACAATATGGCTACTTTCACACTGCAGACCTTAATGCTCAATTCTATATATTTTTTTTTGTTAAATCCGATTATTTTGAATGGTTGTTTACAATTCAAAATATTTACAAACTGCATGTGATTTTCTGTGTGAGCTGCAATCATATAACTTGAGTGTCACACATGCACAGCAGGGGACACAATGACGTCACAAGCAAGCGTGTTCTGTGTTTACGAATGATAGTGCTGGAACGCATCTCACAATCTTTTATTTCTTTTCCTATACATTAGTACATTAACAATGCAATCTATTAAAGAGGGTCGAAAAGAAAGACTGCTCTCTGTATTATCCTCTGCCATGGTTGTTGTTTTTCTTCCTGCTTCTGCTTAGCATGCTGCAGAATAGTGACCTCTGTTGAGTATTAATTACATCCAGGTTGGATGAATGCGTCATGGCCGTTCATACACAGGTCGCATTTGAAATGATCAGATCTGTATTTGATTCAGGACCAAATAACCAAGTGGTCTGGGTCGCATTTGGAAAAATCAGATATGTTTTGTTCAGATTGTCATGAAAAGATAAGATACAGGTCGCATATGGGCAAAAACATCTGATTAGGATCACTTCAGGCTGCAGTAAGAATGTAGCTTAATTGAGCTGAACTTTGTTGAATTTTTTTTTGCTCAAGAAACAAAATTAAATCACCAGGATCTGACATGAAGATGAAACTGATGCTGCACCAAAATATTACAACAGCGTGAACTAGGACTGCATTTAGATTTAGGCAATGGAAAAAGCAGAACAGACAAAAAAAAAAAAAAACTGACCCCAATACAAAAAGGTCATGCCTGTTCCTGCACAAAACACTTATAGATCTGCACAGCGGGAAAACACTCAACACAACAGCACATGTGCCAAGTGCCAAACAAAATCTTGCATTTTAAAGCGTGAGCAGAAGCCTTAACGAGATGATGTGAAGACTGTGGGGGAAGGAAAAAAGGCAAACGAGGAAAACAAAGCAAATTCTGGTAAACCAGAGTGAAAGAGTGAAACGCGTCCAACGCAAACAAATGCGGTACCTGAATCCCTTCTTAGGCAGAGTGTTTCTACCACAATGTGGCCCTCTGTGGGAGAGAAACACTTCAGAAGAGGAACACAAATGGCTGAAAGAGGCAAAAAAACTTGCTAAATTATTATTTTTAACAATAGTTTCTATTCTGTATTCAATGTCCAATCTGGAAAGTCTGTTTCTGTTTTCTTGCAAAAATGATCATCTTTTCAAAGAACTTTGGGTTCTTTCTTTTTACATAAATAACAAGGGAAACACTTAAAAGTAAGTAATGCTTGTAATAAAAACAAATAAGCATACTGGCCTCTAGATCCTAAATATTGTGACAACATAAATGCAACACTGATGTAACACTTCCCTTAACCGCCAGGGGGCAGTGTTTGATAAGTTAAGAAACAACAATCTATATAACTTATAATTTTTACTCATCTGAAGAAGTCTTAAAAATAACCACAGACTACCACACAGGGCCACAAAGCTGCAAGGACAAACAAGGAGACTAGATTACAGACTCTAAACCTAGAAGATGGGGGCTCCCTGTGTGGCAGCAGGTGGTGGTTTAATGGGACCACCCACCTCAGCAAAGAGCCTAACACTTCACACAGGTAGATTTACCTGTCCTGCCTCCGAGGTAGCGTGTTTCTGCTGAATATAGGGCTAGCGGAGGGCGAGGAGAGGGGACTGATGAAAGACAGGAAAGAAAAAATAAAACGCACAACAGACACAAAAAAACAGCAAAGTTTTAGAGAGTGAGGTAGATGAGGAATGTCTCAGAACATAACTCAATAGCAAGGACTCTTCTGAGAGGGACGACAGTGATACCACAGCTTTAAGTCCAGTTGATATAATGTTTCCTTTGAGACATTCTCATCAGATTACACAAACTGTCAGAAAGGCATCGGCTACTGTATTAAAAAAGAAACCAAGGAAGACAAAAGATTTAACATTTCTACTTTGGCTGAACACTGAAAGGCAAACATGAGGAGACTTTACCATCATAGCTGCTTTATTGAAATCATCCTCATTTTAGGAATTTTAAGTAGGAAATCTTTAGAGTTGTTCAGGAATTTCTAAAGCTACACAACATGCATATTTCATGTCTTCTTTTCATTTGCCAATCATTAACATATAAGAATGTATCTCATGAATACCAAGAGCTTTAACCACAAAAGTATTCATGACACTTGAATTTTTATATTTTATTAAGAAACAGCCATAACTTTAAAGTATTTCATTAAGATGTTAGAGAAAATATTCACACAGCTGTGACATGAGGAGAGTTTTTTTTTTTAAAGAAATAATAATCCAAAAGTTTTGTTTGCATTTTGTAAAGCATACACCCCCGTCCCAAGTCTTTGGTTGCTTTATCAGTATTTTTTTCCAGGATTGTTCTTTATTTAAGTCAATCCATCAATAGGAAAACAATATAAAAACAACAACAATCAAAATCCTTAGACTGCAAGCACCAAGTCTTACCAGGGGAATAGTTATGCTGAGGTGCAGCATAAAGTATTGCTGCACACTATTTCGCCATAGGGTTCAATTCTGCTCCCACCTGACTGGAGCATCTATTTTCGCGTGTTAAAGGATCCTTTCATTGCTTGTGGCAAAAAACTACGATTGATCATTCCCATAATTCATGACTAATGTTCTCCTTGACCTAAATATTATTGTAGATGGAAAGCCATGTATTGATATGTTTATATTTTTGCCATCATCAAATTAACTTATATTGGGCTACGATTAATTAACTAGATCATTTCTAGAAACACTAGGTTGCATAGGTTGCTTATTTTGGGTTCCCTGAGTCCATATGCCTGAATACAAATATATGTGCTCAAACACTTCTGATTCTTTTTGGTTGATATTTCTAACTTTTAGTCGCAAAAAATGCCACCTAAAAAGAATACAGTTTCAAGGGATGTTAATAATTTTGTGTTTTTTAAAACATTAAGAACAGAAGTTCACATAATACATGGGTACTATAAGTCTGATCGATATATCTACTGATTTATATCTATAATATTAAAGTTTCTCTCAATGATGTCAGCTCTATTTAACTTTAATGTGCAGTAAAAAATGTTACCTCTGAAACAGAGCCTGTTTCTTCATTTCCAAATGAAAAGTACAATGGAGTTTGCTGTACAGGTTGAAAACATTTACCACTGTAATTAAACCGAACAATCTGTCACCAACATATGACTGTACCGATATGCCCATATGAGATCTTCCTTGTGTTTTGCAGAAGAAAATATTGCAGTTAATTCTTATTACCGTAAATTGTTTAGCTAGAGATAGTGTGGATAAAATAATATCAACCTGCTGATATTTTGTCACATTCGAGCTATGCAGCACATTATTTTCTCTTTGTAACTAAACATCAACTGAATCATATTCGGGTGTGCTTCTAAGGCATAGTAAAACAAACACAGTTACAAACTAATATGTGTCAAACCGAGACATAATATAACTTAGAAAATTATTTAATAAAAATTTTTCTGTGAAACTTCAAGAAAACATTCCAGATAGAAGATTAGAGAAGAAATCCATTTCCTGATTATTAGTCTTCTATAACTCTATATTTACGCCCTCACCTCTCTGACATGCCGGTCTTGACGCTCCCGGTCCGACCCAGAGCAGACAGTGTGTCCTCCCTGTGGGTCCCCTGTCCTCCGCCACCTCCTCCGGCACTGCTAAGACTCATGTCAATGGACTCACTGCTGGTGTGCATGCTGCTGACGGAGGGAAAGCCCACACTGCCTGCGCAACCATGTCCACCCAGAGTGCCCTCCCTGCTCGGGACAGAGGAGCCACTGAAGGTGGTTCCCCATGTCAAGCTGTTTGAGGGACCAGTGGAGGAATAAATTGATCCTGGGCTGGAGGCCTGGAAAATAAATTCAAGATGAGGTTTACCATTTTTATAGAAGCTCTCTCTGGTACAAAAATGACCTGGGATGCTAATATGAAAGAAGGCCTTCAATTATTATGCCAGCCAGTGGCTGTATTTGCAATATATGGTTTAAGTCCCAGAATAACCTCTTTGCTCCTTAGTCTTGTTTTCATTTTCTTTAAAAAAAACTATTGCTACGTTCTTAAGCATAAATGTTTATTTTTTAGTCCAAATTTCAGTGGCAGTATTGTCATATGGAGCGTCCACAGTTCCAGTCAATGTAAACTGAGGCTTAAATAATTGAATAAACTTTTGAACTGTCAATTGTTTGTTAAAACAGGCCTACTCTTTAGACAAACATCACCCCATGTGTCATCATATGACTCATAACTAGAAAGATCAAACTTATGAATCATGTGAGAGTGAATGGAGAGACAGTTTGAGCATGCTCAAACATATAAGTTTCTGAAACCATTAAGAATCTCCTGTTTGTCAAAGGGGAGTCTTCTTGGCTCATCCGTGCTCTACCTGAACCTGAGTTGTGTAAAGAAGTCAACGTGTTTGTGGTATTAGAAAGGTGTGAACAGAATAATCCTGGCATCCCTGACAAATTCCTCTAAGTAGCTCTTTAAACACACTCCCACATTTAACACTGTTAGAGTTTATTCTTGTACGAACAAAGGAAACAATAACGTCTAAACTTTTAGACCTCTGACTACTGTAGGTGGGCAGCTGTCTTTGAATGAAATGGCTGAGGTATTAAAGGTTCCAAGAAGTTTTGACTATGGATATTAACATAAGACTGAAATTGATACAATAGTAATTAAATTAAGAATTAATAAAGATAAAGATATCTGCCATCAGCAAGCATGACGTAACATTCTACCCAAGAAAAACACAAATTATTTATTCAATATTTTCAATCAATGAACAATTTACAAAGATATCTTAAAGTGGGAATTCATTAATTTTAAAGGATTTGCTCTGGTTGACCATAAGAGTGGCTCACCTGCTCGCTGCCCAGAGTCCCTGTTCCTGAACCCAGAGCTCTGCCTCCGCACAGGGGGCTACCTGACTCACTGTCCCCACCTCCCAGCACTCCATCAGGGGACTCTAGCACTGTAGGAACATGGTTCATGGTGGCATGGGGATTGGAGATGACGGTGGAATTCTTCAGGTTTTCAGCAGTGGTGACTGGGGCTTGTTTACTGGCCTTACCACCAAATAACCTAAAGATATAAAATAGATATAAAAGAAAACAAGAAGGTAAGTGTTGTTAAAGGATTGTGAGAAAACTAAGGTTAGAACGTAGAAACACTTAAAAAGGTTTGTTCTCAGTAAAAAACAAAGCAAATAAAAGAAAAACTCAACTTTTCTTAAATAAAGCAGTCAAAAACAAATGGGAGTATTTAGAAGACGTAGTAAACCTATTATTAACAATATTACAATTTTATGATAAACAGGGCATTTAATCACAGTATTTACAATTTATACTTTAAAAACTGTATTTAAACCCATTATAAGTAAAACTACATATTGATAGTGAACCAAACAATCCTTAAATTATACATCTGTCTACTTTTAAACCTAAAAGTATCGTTAAGCAGTTCAGATGCTAGATGTGACAGTGTGATCTACCATTAATAAGCTACAATGTCTGTGTTCTGTGCTTTAACTGGATACGTTTCAAGGCTTTCTTCATCCTGCTTAGCAGTCTTGAGAAGGGCCATGAGGGAGCAATGCCAGGAGAGGGAAAAGGTGCTTTGAGTTTCTAATTTTATCTAAAAAATAAGCTTTTTATAATCCTATAATGAGTAACAGAGGAAATGGTGCTTAAATCTGACAAAAGGCCAACATAGGAAAAGACCCACAACTCTCTCCTTGTTCCTGGGTTACAGTTAATCGGCGGGCCGTGATGATTGAAGCTGCAGTGGGGGATAACAGCATGAGGTTTTCTTTGAAGAGTTATCACTCCCTTACATTAATGAGGGCAGAGTGCTGAGGTAAGACTCAGCTTCCATTACAGAGCACCACACCCTCCTGTTACCCCCTCCAACCACACCACCAATGCGGAGGCTTGGCAGCTGATCAGCTCAGCTCAAGGCCTCAATTCACAATGCCCTCATTTAACCTCAGATACTGTGTGTGTGTGTAAAACAGGCCCACACGTGTGATCCCTTACTTCACCATGTACTGTGACTGCATGATTAAGTCTTTCTGTGAGTGTATCATGGGGGTGAAGTCAAGCCCATACAAGAGGGCTTAGAGTGGCTCATCGGTGAGCTGTCAGTGTGTCTGAGGAGGGGTGTGCATGTTCACCTTCGCAGTGTAGGTGAGGAAACCTGCTGTCTTCCCGTCACTGCTCCTCCTCCGCTCTGCATCCCACCTCCGCTTCTCAGGTTGTCGACATCAGAGACGCCCTTCTCCCGGTCTGTCTGATTGGCCAGCAGGCCCATTGAGCTGTTGGGCTTGCTAATGCTAAAAGAGTTCTTCCCGTGAGAGGTAACAGAGAGCACGGCTGCCTCGATGCTGCTAGTGGACGACCGATTGCCATTTCGGGCGGCTGCTCCCGAACGACTGGGTCTAGGCAGGCTGCGGTACTGCAGGGTTGAGCGGGCACTCATTGGGAGGAACCCGTCGTCATGGTGACTCAATGCTGAGCCTCCATCCGGGCCACCGGATTTTAAGCCACCTGACAAAGAGCGTGCCCCGGATTTAGGCATCTTCCCCAAAGTGGCTGACCCACTGGTGATGGTGGCACCGCTTGCTGTAACCATGGTTACCATGCCGGTACCTTGCTTCTTGAACCCGAAGGTGCTGGTGGGGGTGCGGGTTGACAGCATGTGCGTGTGGGATTGCGGGTCTGAGATGGTGTGAGTGAGAGGGTTCGAAGTCGTTGTGCGGCTGGTGGGAACCGAATGCTTTTTGGCCTCGTCGCCACTGCTGCGTCCTGCATCTGAGGGCGAGCGCTGGAGGCCATTAGAGCGAGGGGAGAGTCGTCCTTTCTCTGACACCTTTACATCATCAGTTTTTGCTGCAAGAAACATAGGGAGTTTCACAGAGTTGATGAAACGGACACAAGCATCTAGATATCATTACAGCAGCTCTCGTACTACCAAAACGTTTTCACATTTAATTACATTGCAACCACTAAGTGTCAGACACAGCACCCATAGGAGTGGCCAAGCAAGGACCAACATGCACTGAGGGGTGGCCAAAACGGAAAAAAAAAAAAAAAAACTGTTTAGGGTCAGTCTACACTAATCACAGATTACCAACAGGGAAATAAACAATCAAACATCCCTATTTACCAAAAGAATTCATCAAGACAGACTAGATATTCATTAAATCCTCGCTACTAAATCTATACACAGATTTATACATGTATGTTGTCTAAATTAGTCAGGGTTTTGCATAATTTATAAATTAAATTGGTTGAGCAGTGATTTTTCATGGCTAATTTTATAGAATACTAGTTTGTGACAGCAGAGACACAAAACATTCCCTTTTCCCCATAAAGCAGAAAACCTAGTTGTGAAAAGAGCTTAAATTCTGCTTATGTATTATTTAATATATTATTATTTATTATTTAATATACTTTGGTATGTTTATGTGAATATCTAAAAATAACTGTCATCCTGTGGTCTGAAAAACTGAATAATCAAGTTAGTTGGAACATTCCCCCTGAGAGTATCACTGCTGCCACCCTCTGTTTTGGAGGTGAACTGTTTGCTCTGGAGGTTCTTAAGTATGTTTCAATGGGAACAACAAATCGCCTGGTTGGGATAGCCACAGATTTACTATGGGTGGCCATGGCCACCCCTGCGCCCCCTTCTAGGTCCACCCCTGCACCTATGTAAAACGTTCAACATCAGAAGAAGCCAAGATCCCCCAACTCTGAAAGGAAATCTGGAAAAAAGGATAAATTGACAAAACTAATAACTATGCAATCTGAAATCAGACCTTTATGGAAGAGTAGTGAGAAATAAGCTGTTATTCCACATGGCTTGTGGAGTTTGCCAGAAGCCATGTGGAAAACAGTGCTCTGGTCAGATAAAAAGTAAATCTTTTTGGCTAATATACAAAACATTAGGTAGTGGCAAAAGACCTGTATGATAACATAACAGGAAACATGGGGGTTTACTGCAAACTGCATCAAATACCACAGATTAAAACTTGTCTACAATTTCAAAACAAAATGTATAATTTATCACCTTAAATCTTTCTATATGGAATGACTGATGTGTGTATTACCTGAGCTATGGTTTTTCAGGCTGGCTGAAGCTGTGGAGCCTGTGCTGCTGGTGCTTTTTGTCCGGGGTGACGTTACCCCCACCTGAGCGGTCATGCCTCGTCTCCAGGAACCAGTGTTGGACACAGAGGGCGTCTTTCTTCCTGAGCAGCCCTTGTCAGACTCATCAGAGACGTCACAGTTTCTTCGACTCCACTTGGAACCCGTGTCCATCCTGACCCCCGTATCTGGCCCCCCCTCGGGTCTCTTCCCCTCGTCTCCTGCCCAAACTTGGTGGACTGCTGTGGAGGCAGAGTGCTTCTCTGCATCCGTCACAGGCTGGAAACACACACACAGCAAATTTAGTCAAGAGGCTCTAAGACGTTCTCAGTTTAATACCTACAGCCACTGTAATGAATAATCTAACCAGCAGGATTTTAGAACGTCTGAT
Source organism: Cyprinodon variegatus (assembly GCF_000732505.1). Lineage (NCBI taxonomy): Eukaryota > Metazoa > Chordata > Actinopteri > Cyprinodontiformes > Cyprinodontidae > Cyprinodon > Cyprinodon variegatus. The sequence goes on along the minus strand of NW_015150539.1, from coordinate 1,282,950 downwards.
CTCATCGGGCTTGAGTACTAAAAGTTCTGGTAATCTGAAATATGAGGACTACAATTTCATGTCAGGGCAAGACTGGAGTCAAGTCTGACAAAAAGCAGATCTTCAGATTATTGAATACTGATTACTGCACTGATAATAACCTTCTCAAGAAAAAAAGTAACCATTAAAGGCCAGCTAATACACTGTTGAAGGATTACAGTTTGCCATGAAAACTTTCCTTCTGAATTTGCATAAAGGAGTTAACCAAATACCCATTTACAGATTAGCTTAAAGCAGCTGGTGCTGCATCTTTCCAACTGTATAAACAAACAGATAAATAGCTGAAGGTGTTGCAATGGCTGCGCTGCAGTTGTCCTGGCAACACTTTTAAAAAGCTGGAAGCTGATCTGCTTTGAGATTTGAAAAAAACAGAGTCAATCCAATGTGGACTCGCCTGAGGACAGACAGAGCAGACTTGGTTACCTGCAGTCTATCATGCAGCTGCACTGAGAGAAAGACACTCTTTGTACTTTCATTTATTTTTCAATCACCATCATGACCTATGCTGTAATAATGAGGGGTCAGAATACACTGGATGGCTTCAGATCAGTCATCATAGACTGTGTACAATATAAACAAGAACCCGCTGACATTTTTATGACCCGATTACAAGCTGCAATAAATATCAAAGACTGACAAACAGGCTTAAAACATGTTTACATATATTTAAGAGAGTTTCCCCACCCCAAAGCAAACAAAAGACAAAGTATTGACTGACATGGCTTCTGAGTTCATCTTCAAGTTCTATTACAACTTACACAAGACTCAATCTTTAGACCAATTTATCTCTGTAATTTTTGACATTACTCCCATTCCCCCAAAATACACTACTTAGCAAGGCTTTAGGAATGTGTACAAAGCTGCCTGTTTACTGTTACGAAATTCAGCCAGTAACAGCAAATTCATTTTGAGCACTATCTGAATATTTTTCTGATGTCACTGATGTTTGGTCATTTTTGATTATAAGAGTTAATAATGTGGACCAATGAAAGCTGATAGAGTGCCACTCTGCTAGATACATATTTATAAGGGGCACAGAAAACACACTTTCATCTATCAATACAGTAATTTACTTCTTAATTCCTTATGTTGGAGAATTGCTCTACTTTTTTCAAGCTGTAGAACCAAAACTTAATTAAACTAATTATATACAAGTGTCCAATTAACACCTTTAAAACTTAAGCTTCAGTTATTTGAAACATTTAAAACAAATAATTAACCAGTTTGATTCTGTATTCATCTTATTTGCTGGCCTAAATAAGGGAACCATCCTATGCAGTTAGATTTGACTGTCGGATGCACAGAGGGACTTTTTGCATAAAATTGTGTTTTGTTTTTTTGGTTGACCTACCTGTGTGTTGAGGCCTTTGCGCTGTGCTGCAGGTGTGTTGGCATAGGAGGAGATGGAGGAACTGGTGTTGATGTCATCTGTGTCAATGTTGTCACTGATGCCACTGCTTACTGAGCTGCTGTCATCCCAGCTACAGGCAGATAGAGAAGAGGAATGAGACTCTCATTAGTCCATGCAAACAATATGCTTTGAGAAAAGATGGAAACTTTGGACAATGTGAATATTTATTGAGAACAATCATAAAACTGAAGAACAAAGAGAAAAAACAGAACATTATCCTGTTTATCATTGGCTTATTCAGCAGAAATAAATGAGTTTTGAAGATTTCAAATATTCTGTCACAATTTTAATTGATAGCTTTAGACACACACATAACAAGTATATCATTATTTTCAAATCATCAAGTTTGAATGTTTCTGAATTGATATAATTAAAAAAGTTTGACTTTCAATAAACAGGAAAAATAAAACAGTTAATTTAAACAAAGAAAAAACAGACATAAAAGGAGAATCTGGTGACTGCCTGCTGATTCTTCTTTTATTCTCTATTAAACTGATTTCAACTTGGATACACACACACACAGGCCCACAGACACGTCTGAATGGGGCTGTCTATCAACTGAACAAAGGCTCATTTGAGGGGTGACATCATGGTGTGCTTGTGTGTCTGAGCTTTTCAAATAGACCCATATGAACAGAGCAAATGTGCCAAGAGTTAAGGATATCTGTAAATATGTCTGTGTGTGCTGGTGCGTTTGTGTGTGTCTGTGCTTGTATCCGCTTGGGGTCTTTGGGGGACAGGAAGCCCAGCCGGTTGGCAAACATTGCTCTGAAAGGAGCAGAGGGAGGCTGATGAGGACAGCCAGTGCAGGGCTGGCTGCTCTAAAACATAAACAAACAGTACACTCTTTCTTGATAGATGAAAAACTGAATGTATTTCAAATTTCATTCAATGCCTTGCATAGAGCTTCCTTTTTAAACAACAGTCGTAAATTTATAGTTGTATTCCCATCCAGCTGATTCGAGTAGCCTAAACCATGTGCCTAAATTTTATAAAGTTAGGATGAATGAATGAATAACTTATAAAATGGAAAAAGAGCACACAGTATTATGAAAAGTCTAAACATCCTGTGTAAGATGAATTTTTCAGATCCAAACGGGCTTTAAATTAGTTACATTGTCACTTCGATGGCACTTTTTTTTTCTGAGGTAAAACACAAAAAGAAAAAAAAAATTATTTTCCTCTCTTTTTCACTGAATACATCAAAATGCTTTCTTTCAGTTTTAAATGCATGACATATGAATTTAAAGTTGTATACAATTTCAAGTTAAATCAGATTCCAAAAAGGTTGGGGATAGAAATACATTTTCTGATTCTTTCACAAAGGTTGTCTACTAATCATTATTTAGCAATATGTGTCAAACCACGATCATAAACAACTTGCATGCAACATCTGGTAGCGTATTGTGTTAACTTTGCAATGTATTTCTACTTTGCTTATCAATAAGGTATTTGTCTTCTTGGATTGACCCTTACTGTTCTTTATGTTCCCATCTGACACAGATCTTGCTGACCAAGATCCAGAAGCAGATAGGAGTAACATTTCCTGAAATAGTCGATTCTTTAAATGTATTACCTCAACCATTCTTTTCTGCTATTCAAAATGTTATCTAATCATTTAAGAATAAATAAGCTTGCAAAGATGTGTTGATATAATTCCCTATTCTCCCACCCTGCAGAATCTGTTAGTTTAATCTCTAACGTTCTGCTCTCTCTGCTTTTTCTCATAGTAGCTTATCCTTGTCTGTTCCTGTTTGGCTGCGACACCATCCTGGAGAGGAATATCAGCTGTGCTGCTGCCATCAACACCTTTGTTTATAGATGTTCGAGATCGGCCTGTTTTTCAGTGTGGTCCTGTTTCTCTGGCTGGGGGTAGCTGGATGTGCTCTCTTTGTCCTCTGGTGTGGTGGTTGGCTCTGGGCTCGTTTGCCTGCCTGTGTGTTTCCTGGACTGGGCCGCCTTTTACAGTTGCTTTTTGTATCTCTGCTTCTGTTTCCTTTAACCCTAGTCGGCCTCGGCAGATGGCCGCTCACACATAGCCTGGTTCTGCTGGAGGTTTCCTCCTGTAAAAAGGGAGTTTTTCCTCTCCACTGTCGCTACAAGCATGCTTAATGTGAGGGATTGTATTTGAGTCAATGAGTCAATGCAATCAACTGGTTTTCCTTAGATAGAAAACTTTGAATCAATTTGACGGAGGCATCTCTACAAAAAAAAAAAAGCTACATAAATAACTGGAAGGAGCCAAATAAACATAACAGGCATTTAAAAAGCAGGGTTAAATATCACCAATGGTGTGAAACAGCAATGAAACTTCAAAGATTATTTAGAAAATCTCCTAAACAATTTTGTCAATGTAGGACCATTATGAATCTAATTTTAACTGGTAATGATTATTGTCATTAATTGTTTGTATTTTAGGAGAGATGTTTGAGTTTTATGCAAATCCCAATATAGTCACTATGTGTTAATTTTTTGTTATAAAAGGTGTGGTAATAAGCTTGCAATTTGGGAACAAACGGGTTTTGGTGTCAAATAGTTCTTTGCATGTATAGCTGATGGTTCAGGGTGACGTCTTTAGTCAGTGTCTGGGTGTCAGATAGGACTGTAGACCTGCTGATATCTTGAGTAACAAACCAACCAAGTATTAAGGAAGCATAATTGGGCTGCATTATTTTATATGACGACAAAATCGTTGATAAGGCAATGCCCTGTTCAATCCTATATATTCATTATTTGTGCCCTTTTTAATTTTTTTTTTTATAAATTTCAGAGAAATTTGAAAAGCATGAGACCAGGAGTGTAAAATGAGTTATGTTGGCTTGAAGTGCTCACTGACTTTATTGCTCAGTACTCCCATACTAATATCCTCTTGTTTTGAATCAACCATCCCTCTGGTTCCACCTATGTACAAAGGTAAAACATACACTGCTTTGGTATATACAAAACCAAAGCAGTGTTGCTCAGTAGTCAACTTGCACGCCCAGAATTTTCCCACCAAGGAGCAAGCTCACATTGTAATTATGGCTTCAAACAAAGAAACTAAACAAAAACAGACATTTTCAATGGCAAAATTCCCAGTTTCAGAAAACCACCAAAACCTAATCAGCTGGTTGGTTCCTGACAAACATCAGACCAAACACATCTCATGCTTTGAGAGATGACCCGACTTCCTCCTGGATGCACCAGAGGAATAAGTCAAACTTAGATTAAAACAGACAGAAAAGAGCTGAAGGATGAAGGGAAACAGAGCAACCTGAACTGGTTCAACTCATCCTCAGAGCCACAGGGGGGTGTCCCACACACAAAGAAAATAAATATCAACAGCTTAGTATTAGAATAAGAGTTTTCTAGGGTGATTCAATATTTCAAACTAAACAAAAAAAAAAAATCCAAAGATCAGTTGGGAAATGAAAGAAACCACAAAATGTATTTTCTTTTGGCTACTTGCACAATTACACTCATTGTACCTACCCATTCAGGATGCCTGTGTTGCTGTGGGAACCAGGTCGCGGAGCGTAAATGCCAAGATGTACAGAGAGCTTCATGGCTCCATGCTGCTGAAAGGCTTCACTGGAATAAATCTCTCCTCCCAGTCTCTCTCACTCTAAACTCCCCCAGTGTCTCTCGCTCCCTCTCTCGTCCCTGACGGAGATCCCTGATCAGGCTTCTTTGTCAGTTGCTGCACCAGTACTTCATCCCCCGGGCACTGTTTGTATCTGTCTACACTGAACACCACACTGAAAGGAGCAGAGCTGAGGACCTGCCCTGCTGCTGGTAACCTGAGCCTCTCTGGAGACTGTTAACCACTTCCCTGCTGCAGCAGCACTATTAATGCTGCTCAGTGAAACTTACACAAACACACCCTGAGCCCTAAATAAGCCACTTGAGCCTAAGAAGTATCAAACAGGCTGCACAAGTCAAAGCCACACGATCGCGGACAGATTGAGACAAAATGACAATCCTCATCCCCCACATGCTCTGCTGTGTGCTTCCCAGCTCTGGTTTATGTAGACTGGGTGTCTGTGTGTGCAAGACTGCAATTTCCCAGACAGATCCACCCTGAACAACTGACAGGCCAGCGCTAATTAGAGATCAGGCCAAACAGCAGGGCCCAGCCCTCAGCCTCTTGCTGGCAAAGCAACCCGCCTGTTACCAACCGCGGAGCTCTTTACGACCAATCACAGGAGATGGAGAGATTAACCACAGGTTGCCCCGAGAGAGTAGCGCTGCCAAGCGCAAAAAGTGGAGTTCAATATCTAATGGATCATAACCAAAGGGTCAGTCATATAAAGGCTTCTGGGTTGTTGAAAGGTTGGACTTGAGAAAAAACTGACTCTTAATTTTTATTTTAAGTATTTTAAGTAACAAGTAAATTTCTTCACTGTGAGATCAATAAAGTCAATCAATCAATCATAAGAATCTTCCTCGGATTATTGTTATTAATAATATTGACATAAAGAGTTTGAAGGCAAAGTGTAGTTGCCTTTTAGAGCTAAATAAAGTGAGAACTGCACTTAATCTCTATATAATCTACTTTTTCCATTGGTGTTTTACAATTTTGCTGTTTAGTAATACCTACAATTGGCATATCACATGGCAGCAGCTCAATGAGGTCATACATCCAGGTGTAGTGAAGAGAAACTTGCTGAAGTTTATAGTGGTATGCCAAGGGTGGGAAAAGAACCACATGATGATTTTTATTTCTGTGATTGTTGAGGACTTGTTTTAGTTTAATTTGTAAAGTTACATTGAATGATAAAAGTGTTTGTCAATAAAACTATAATTATTACTACAGATCAGCTAAACTGGAGGGTAAAAAAGTTGGATTCATTGCGCATCCCTGACAAGGTGTCCATTATTCATCAGAATGAAAGAAGCCTTTACTATATCATTTACTAAACAGGCTAAAAGGCTCACAGATCAGTCTGAAAACGGACAGTAACAAAGACAGAAATATGTCCCAAATCAAGACCTTCCAAACTGGAACCTGAACTCTTTCCGGGTCTCATTAGATTAGGTTTTCTGCTCTCCCAAGGGGATCAGGCTTCAGGGGCCAAATTTCCTTAAAGAGAAACACAGTGTAGTTGGAGAGATGGGGGTTGGTGGTGATGAAAAAAGCCTCCCAAAACGGAAAGCCAATAATGGTGTCTGTGAGCGTCCTGAGAAAAAGGCAATGTTTGTTTGAACTTTCCCTATATGAGGCTCCTGGGACTGTGGTCAGTTGGACGATTGGTCTGTTGGTCAGTTCAATGCACTAACAACCCAATCAACTCTGGCAAAAGCACAAAGGGTAAGTGCCGCAGAAATGTACACACAGACATGCAGCTACAACAGAGCAGCCGGGCAGAAGTAAGGGGATTTCCTGCATTTGAGAGGAAACTACTGGTCTCCTCACCATGCAGCCGTATCACATAACCCCCAAATCTCTGTTTGTCAGAAGCCGACAGACAGAAGATGGAGGGAGAGGAAGACTCTCAGACAGAATCTCATTGGAGGAAATAGATAACATCTCCCCAAAGCTGTAAGGTGTGTTTTAGGTAAACAGACAGAAGAAGAGCCAGTATGTAGACTCCACATTGAACTTTTAACATCACGAAAAGCACACAAAACAATGACAAGAACACCACTCTATTTTTAGTGGCGGGATATCCGGAATTAGCCAAATCTATGCTGTTAAATAACAAAAGCTGAATCCTTCAAGCCCAGACATGATCAAAGTTGTTAGACTGGGATTTCTAATGTTTACAGAAATGTTACAAAGGCAGAAAACTGTGAGAACAATGTGTAGTCCACGTCTTTCTCACTATACCTATCTATTTTTATGTTTTATTGTATTAAAAGAACAATAACCATGACGATGGTACAGTATAATAGTAACAATTTAATAGCATGATTGAGGCATTGCTTAAAAGTTCCTTTTTTGTAATACAGAAAATCCTTCTGATGACTGTGGCATTTCACAAATAAGTAGTTTTTGTTGTCCAGGTTTGAAAAAGGAGAAACACTTTTTGAATTGCATGGTCTAACTGAAAAAGATGAAGAAAAAAAGTGGATGCTGGGACATTCCAGGCAGGATCCCAGGAGTCCTGCGGTGTGAAAATGACACAGCTGTCTCTGCTCTGACAGGGAAAGCTGGGAGTGGACAAGACAGCACGATGAGGAAAGGTCATCTTCCTGCTTCTTCTGCTCGGTCTGGTTGTATGATCCAAAAGTCTCCTGTCCATGCTGTCACACCTTTCTGATCCATGTGACTGCCTCTCATCCAGTACTCCATGTACTTCTGAATATTTGCTTTCTTTTTAGGTTTGGGGGTTTAAAGTGTAAACACATAACTCCTATAGATGTGTCTGACTGACCCCGAACTACAGAGAAAACACGAAATTCTGAACACATGTGATGTACTTTGCTCTTTCACAGACATGCAGCCCTCTATGCTGCATCCAACTCAATGAAAAGAGCTCTGGGACAAACAAGGAATTTCTACCAGGGGTGCAGATGCCCTATATAAAGACTGTCGGCAAACCATGAAACCCATTTCCACCTCAGTGCTACAGCAAGGCTGTAAATGTTGTTTGTTTTTTTCTCCTGAGCTCAGAGAAATCGACACCTGGGGGGGCAGTTACATTTTTTTATTTTATTTTTTTTATAATCTCTTTAAGAGTCTCCAGATAAACGACACTCTCATTTAAAGAACAACATATTCAGGACTTACAGCTGGTGGTGAACCACTTGTTTTTTTACCCCATATTTCCCATGTGAAAAAATGCTGTCTTGAGACAAAAAAAATTTTCTGCAGTCTGTCTCAAGTCAGTAAGCACTGTAGACTGTTTCCCTGAAGAGCTTTTCTGGTCTGAAACATGAATCAGGTTTAAAATGCATAGTTGCACTTTAAACTATTTTGCCTCTCATAAAGTTTAATGAACATACATACTGTATGAAGCAGTCAGACCTACCTTCTATATAGCAATAAAACCCTCAAAATAGGAGAAATCTGCTTCTGTGCTCTAGCCATTCATATTCTAAACAGACCAGAAACAAGGGGTTAAGATTCTTCACCTTTTAGTTTTTCTCTAGAAAGTTGTGGCTTGGTAGCTGATACTATGTGCTTTACATTTATTAACCTAGGGTCTTTGAGTCTTACAAGGGCTGACAAAGTCCAAATAGACAAAATAAATAAATAAACCAGAAAATACATTGGAAAAATAGCAACCAAAGTTCAGGAGGCAAATAACTTAATTCTCCTGATTTACAGCCCATTGTTCTATTAAAATTTCCATTTTTAGAAAGGTTTTTATAACTCACACTTATTCCTTCCTTACAGTATTTGAATTATAAAGCATCCAACTAATTTAAAATTATAGCTGTTTATGGTGAATGCTGAATAGCATATCATAAAGGAGGGACGTGTGGGTGTTTCAAATTATTGGAACATACATCCACAGTCTAAGTGCCTTGCACAGCAGGCTCCATAGTTTCAAGCCAGCAGGACTTAAATCCAAACAGCGCTGGGATGCAGCGAAATGCAGCTTTCAGCATAGCTGTAGCTGGGAGGTAATTACAGCACCTAATATCTGAAGGGCAGTAAAGGCTTGGTGAAAGATTGGATTTCTGCTCTCATTTGCCGACCAAAAAGTCATTTATTTTTGCATGCACACACAGATAAGTGTCGACTGTAAATAGTAATTTATACTCAGAGCTGGCAAATAAATTAAGAGTAAGAAGTTCCAGATGTAAAGAGAGAAATAAGCTTCCTTAGCTGGGAGGGGTTTGATTCTGTCTTAGAGATAAGAAGTGCTCCGACATGCAGGGAGATGCTTCTTCGTATTATTAAGAGGGATCAGCTGAGGTAACCTGGCGAGCCAGACTGATCATATGTAGTATTGAAGGTGTAAACATTGCGGGGCTACTGTGATTGAATCTGTTCAGAAAAAAAGAGGGAAATTCAGCAGAACCTTCCCAAGCTGAAGGAACACCTAGTGCCAAACCGCCAAAGTTTGATTTTGGCCAATCGTGTTATCAAGTGAAATAGCAGCGAACGCCATGAGAAACTTTGAGCAACTTACACTTATATGTTCTTACTGTTTCTCTTTCAAAGATAAAATCATCATTCCTTGGACAGGGCAGCTTTTAAATAAGAATGTGTCACAATATTTGGTTGTTTCATGTTAAACATGTTTATGTTACAGAGCAGTGGGTGAAAAGGATCCAAAAGCAAAGATCTGGAGTTCTGGGCTTATGAAAGGGAATGAGGACTGGTGCGAGAGCAAATTATCCAACAATAATAATTATCACTCTTGAAGCAAAGCATAACATTAACATAGCTGGAACAGTGGAGCAGGTGGAGGCGGGATTATAGAGAAACAGACAGAGACTGAGACGCAAACACATAGGAGCAGGTGTTTGAGAAGCAGAGGAGTTGATAAGGTTAAAAGCACTTTGTTCGTCTCCCTGAGGCCAACAGGCAAAATGTTCAAGTCCAGACAAGAGCGATAACACACTGGGGCTTGGACCATCTGTATATCTTTCCAACAACCTCTGAACTGCTGCAGGTGGGACTCAAGTCCTCAAGGGGAGAAACTGGACAAAAAAAACTGCTTCAAAAAAATAGTCCGACGCACACTGATTTACAGACATGCTGTACTTCACCTATGATGATTTATAATCATTACTCATAACGAGAAATGATTTTAAAGAGAAATACAGCCGTGAGGGGTTCTTTCACATACAAAACAGCCAAGGCGGATTGCTGGGAGCCTAGTTTGGGAAACAGACACATCAGCTGCAGCTTATCAAGTGCCAAAAGATTACAGAGTGATTCATAGCAAAACAAATGGGCTTTATGACTGTGAAAAGTTAACCAAATAGAATTGCACAAACTGAATTGTGTAATACAGTGTGTCACATAGCTCTGAGGTATAGGTCAATGAGGGTTACTGTTTCTTTACACTATGAGCCGTTAGTAGAATAATAAACGAGGAGCCTTTCTATGCAGTGCTAACGCAGCTCTGTGCAAAGACTTAAAGGATTAGGAACTCAACAATTTAGTTAAGCAAAGGTGGAAACTGTTTTATTGTTTAGTAAATTTCAAACGGCAAAGCAATGCAAAAGCATGATGGCTACAGTGAAAAGATAACGAGCACGACGGCAGACAGAATCAGGGTCTAACGACCACTAATGAAGGTGTCTGTTGGTGGATTAAGCCGATCGTGCTGTGTTTACTCTCAGATGAATCACATAATGCCCATAAAACCACAGCAGTGGCCAACAAAAACCTAATCCTACAATAGCTTAGTTCTTCTCTAAGTGTTCCTTCTTTTTTGTCAATGGAGAAAGTATGTTTGCCTTTTTCTGGATAAATACTATTATAGAAATTACTATAACAAGAATTTTTTTTAAGATTTTTTTTTTTCATCGCTACAATCAAATGACCAAAACAAATTATGCCATTTTACCATGTTTTTCCTCACTGCAAGCTTCCCTGTAAACCTGCACTGGAAAAAATCTAAATCTATAAAACCCATTTCTTCTTAAAATAAGTGCATTTGTTCTTGAATTGAAAAGGTTAAAGAGATATTTTGCCAATGGAACGAGACAATTTACATTTAAAATAAGAAAACTCGATTATATTGTCTTGTTTCAAGTGCATTTTATCAAAATATCTTATTCTAAGAGTAAAAATACTCGTTCCATTGGCAAATCATTTCATTTACCTACTCAAATTAAGGGTAAATACACTTAATTTAAGAAATTTTTACTTATTTCTAGATTGTTTTTCCAGTGTGAGATTTTACACATGACAAGTCGTCTGCCTCTGTAGAACCTCTCAAATTGAAAACCAATAATAGTTTAAACTAAATCCTAGGAGAAATTCCTAATTTTTCCCTTTAAATAATAGCAAAGTTTAATGAACAAACAGCAAAAACACATCAGTCTTTTATCCGAGTTGCAACATTGGGAACCAGAATTATTTTCCAAGTCTAACATGAATGCACCAGGGCAAATTTTATCACGTTTAACCAAACATCTATTTTGTTTGTCCTCACAGAGAAAAAATACAACTTTAACAAGACCCAGGTCAAATGACTGCAGAGGTAATGAGGAGACGAACTTGATAGAAAGGGACAACAGTGTTGTGCCACTTTACTCCAAGGAATTAGGTCTTAAGAACAAATTGTTGTTCATTAATCAATCTTTTTATGAACTAAGTCTTTTAGGATAGACAGGTGGCGATGGTAATCCAGCAATATACGACTAATAAATCAATCACCTGATGTTTCTAACTAGGCTTATACCAGCTCACTCCGTTACATTTGCTCTTTATTTTTCCGACACAAATTTTCGAGAAATCTACTCCTATTTATAAGTTTTACTTAATTAATCATCAAGCAGCAAAAAGATGCATCTGTTGCTTTTCAGTCTAATAAGAACCATTAGATTTCTGTCAAGTCCTCTGTTTTAAAACTAAAAGTAGAAGGTAACAATTGACCTTCAACTTCTAGACATCCCTATTTGTATTTTGTCTTCTTACGGTCATATTTGCAACAATTTTTTTACGTAGCTGTTGGGTTTATAATGCTGCAAAAGTCTCTGCAGATGGACCAGAATGTTTGGACAGACCCACAGTGAAAACTGGCAAACTGGTGCCCCTGATAAAACTATATGTGACAGGCAATGAATAAAAGATGAAATATTGACAACAAACTCACCTCCTTTAGATCCACTAAACTTCCTTTGAAGCTGCAAGTTTAACTTGGACAAAATACAACTGGAATGGAAGCTGTTAATCTGACTAGTAGTTTATTTTATTTTTTCTAATTTGACATTTAAAGTCAACTTAACATTTTAATTATACATTTGTGTCCCAGTGTGCTACAGAGGATACACAGCACCTCATCTAAAAAAAAAAAAAACTGCTGGTGGTGGCGATGGGGGGGTTTGTGCCTCTACAGCAGTTTCAGACAACAAAGACCTCTTCTCCTTTTGTCTTCTTTAACAAAGAGGATTCAAACCAAAGGACAGACTATTACAGATTGCTTCCTCTTTTCCTCAACCACAGAGATTAATGACAGGGATAAGAAAGCTCACACACACGAGCAAACAGCTTCTATTCTCTATTGTCTCTGCTTCGGCTCATACATTAATGGCCCGTTGTTTCATGACTCACTTTTTGCTTCCAGATAATACTTTAAGGAGAGCTGACAAGATTTTGCATTGCCAACTGAAACATTAGTCATCTCTCACAGCTGCAGTTTTGCACTTGCTTTACACTCAGTGTTTTCCAGATGCACCCCCCCAAGCTCATTAGTCCAGGTTCTGGTTTGATCCGGGAAAAAAAATGGCATGACGGCTTTAAAGGTTTTCTGAGTGGTTTTTAAATGTGAACCTCAGCCCTTTGAAGCCCATGACCTCAGAGTCCAGGGGTCACAGCGTTTTTTTACCCCAGCACCACCACGTGCACACCCGACACCTTCTGGTATCCCCTGCTTCTACTGAGAGGCTTGGCTGCAGCACAACCAAAGAACACTGAAAAACAAGTCTTGGTCTAAGCCCAGGTCACAGTCAAATCCAGAACAGATTGAACAGATGTCTTTACTTTTGTGTGACGCTCATAAATAAATAGAAAAAATAACAAACTGCTCATGCTCATTTTTCCACCTGGATTATGCTGAACCATTAACTCAATTTTCATGACTCAAATTAGCCTAATTATTTTACAAGACAAAACTTACCAGCCTCTTTAACCCTGCAGTGCTAATACTTTCGATTCAATATGCTAATATATTTCATCCATCGCTTCCTGAAACCTTTTAATTAATCGAAAATTTGAAGCAGTAAGCAGATTATTCAGACATTCCTGTAGGGGTTTAAGCGGAGACCAACCTCTCCTTTTTCTGCTGTCTCTTTCTTAACAACATATTAACCTGCAAGACCATCATCAAAGAGGTGGGAAAAAACATCAGCAGTTTCTCTCAATTATAAGCCTCACAGAGAGGCATGAAATAAAACATAAGAAGTCCCCCAACTTTCATCATTTGTCCCCGTTTAGTTTTCCACTGCTCCTTACACTCTTTAATCAAAACAACAAAGAGGGAAAATAGCGAGATGGTAGAAAGAAATTGAGTTCTGTTTGAAAGAGGACAGGAAATGAGTTGAGAAGAGAGAGATGAAAGGTAAAGGAGGTTAGTTTGTGTTAAAAGGCTAAAAGAGCCAAACGCGTGTTTGTGTGTGTGTCTGTGCCGGGTGAATGGCAAAAAAAGGTCAAAAGTCTTGAAGGCAGGAAATTAGCCACACCTGAGGATTTAAGCTTAATGGTCCATGGAGCAGATACAGATGCAGTTTAAAGATGCAATTGAAAATTTTAACAGCGTTTTAGCCAGTGCAAGTATTAAACATAAAAACCCCCAAAAGGACTTTTTTTATTTTTTTTTTTATCTTTTTGCCATATTTGAAGATAGTTTATCAGAAAATGCAGAACCCAACCACACGCTCTGTGTGTTTTCATCCAAAGCAGGCCTTTGTCTGGCTTAATTTACCCAATTTTCATTTAGAGCCATCTCCATCCATTCGGCCGTCCATCTTCATATCATTTCACTCCCTCCCCCATCGTCTTTCTTTCTTCCAACCCCCTTGTCTTTCTTCAGCTACATGGTGGGGTGCTGCTCAGCCTTCATTCATTTCTGTCTGTCAACAAGCCAAATCCTTCTCCAACTGTCTGACAGGACAAAGGCTGCTCCAAAATTACAAACACTGACTAAAAGTCTCACACAAGCAACAGAACCTTTGTCAATCTTCTCTCTTTTGTAATTATCAAGAAATAATCTAAATGCATGAGCAGAGCAACACAAAGCTTTGCTCATCACAAAGGTTTAGAAGGGTAATATCTAAAATTTCCCTTCCAATAATGAACAGAAAAAAAAGTGGGAAATACTGGGAAATACATTAAAATCAAGAAAGATAATCAACATTTTCAAATGCTATTGAGAAAGGTTTTCTCAATTTCTGCTCCTAATATAGTTTGAGGCTCTGAAACTGGTTCATATCAACCAAGTGTTGTATCTGACATCATGCTTTATGTTTGCCAACACCATATTTCTTTATACATGTGTAAACAGAAATTGGTAAATAGTTTAGAAGTTTGAAAGATTACAAAGGCTTTCCAGGCATCACACAATTATACATAAACTTTATCTATACTTTGAGAACAAAGATGCCTGTATTCAGCATCAATAAATAACTGCATTGTCAATTATTGAACAGAAACACTGGAAACGCAACAAAACAGAAGATTAATCTCCAACTCCACAATTTGGAATAATTTGTATCAAATGGGTCTTGGGAGGTGAATCAATAAATGGATCAAAAGGTAAAGGAGCATACAACAATATGAAAATAAAGATAAGTAAAATATCAAAAGAATAGAGAGAGAAAGAGCAGGTGAGATGCCTTCATCAGATTTTCTTAACCCACCTATCAGCATCTCCCTGTCCTGACGAGGTATTCCGATGGAGCGTCTCTCGAACGGCAGCCATGCTGTCAGGCAGTCGGTTCAGGCGGCGAGTGTACAGACCCAAACCTCCATCAGTCATGTAGCTGAAAAACATCACAAAAGATTTTAGTCTCCAGCATGTATATTTGAATAAAAATAAGCACAGAAAGAAGAGAAAAAAGGGCAGCAGAACACTTTGTGACAAACCAAAGATCACCACAATCTGGTCTCTCTCTGATAGATCCTTGTTTGTCATTTATTTCAAGATTTAGAGCTTACATCCATGTAGTTTTTAAGCTGGAGCAAAGTGCCCATCAAGCAGAACCAAAAGGCTCCAACACCAGCACTTGTGAAAGCAAACTAGAGGGCACAGATTTCTATCATGTGGTGAAAAGAAGAGGCTGTGCAATAGACAGAGGAGGAGTCTGTTATTTGTTCCTTATAAAATCATTAGAAAAAAGTTCTGTCCCTGCACTGCTTATTAAATTCTGATGAATAGAGGAAGTAGCAATAAATCATGGTACAAATATAGAGAATATCTATATATAAACAGCAGGTTAAATGGGCCTTTATTTCATTTCATAACAGAAAAGACATGGTTTATGGAGCAATGACGTAGGCAGACAGCTAAGGCCTGAAAAGTGATGCCAAGAAACTGAACCCTTAGAAACATTCCCAGGAGAACAGATAAGGCGCTAAGTAAATCGCCAAATATTTACCTGCAGCGATCACTGATAGATCTAAACAATCTGAACAACGTTCAGACGGTGAATGCTTTCTGTGTTAGACTGGAAATTCTGTTCGGCAAGAAGCAGAGAAAAACAAACTGGCCAGTAAAACGCCTTCAGTGTCAAAAGCAAAATGAAACCCACAAATACAAAGTTGTGCCTGCATGCATTTACAGTATACACAAGGTACAGTGTATCTCACAAACAGTGCCCATTTGTGTGAGCTAATGTGCTGCCAAACAGAATTAGTGTTACCGTAGGTCTAACATAGTCAAAGTTGACAAAACCAGGTTTTGGAGTCAAACAAGAGAGTGCAAAATTTTAATAAATAAAATTAAATTAAAACTTTGTTACTTTTATGGGAGCAATGAATAAAAAGTATAAAGGATCGTTATTTTATAATCAATAATTACATTTTTTGCAGTCAGTTACATTTCCGTTACACCAAGTTGATAAACCAGTAACTTGAGGGACCAGATCACGTTTAACCAATGCTTACAAAATTGGACCAATCTTCCGATTTCTTTGATGCTCTCTGCGAGAGCACCTTATTTTCTGCATTTAAACAAATCAAAATTACCTGAATTTATTATTTTCCAACACTTTAAAAAAAACATTCAAATAGTAGGAGACTGTATTGGCTGCTGCTACCTGTTTTGGGTCATGTGACTTTCTCTGTGTGGGAGGAAGCTAAGGGGTGCATGACTAAAATGGTATTTAAGACAATAATAGTAAATAATTCTCAATAAAAAAAAAAAACTACATTTGTGTAAGCTTGCTGCGCTCATTAACACTGAAACCAATTAAAATACATTTTAGAAATCTTTACCAAGTCAAATCAAAACAAGGAGTCAACCTGCTAACATTATATAATGTCTCTAATCCAGAGAAGGAGCAAAATGTAAGTTTATCTAAGACTAGGGCTGTATGTTTCACGTCAGATATATCTATAGCAGCAAATGTTAAAGTAATACATGTATTACAGAAGATTTAATAACCTCAGCGATGTTAAGCAAAAAAATAATAAGGGGGTCCTATTCTGATATTAATATCAGATATCGGTCCAATATTAGCTAAAAAACTAATATCGGAATTTACTGGCTGGCATTGAAAATCTCCCATTTATTTTTTAGGCTGAGTTTAAGTTTCCATAATTCATTGGTTAATATTACAGGGGCCAATTGTTCTTATACCTTTTGTTGTTGCCTATGGCTCTCTTGTGGTAATATCGCTTGATCAAGCCTTTTCTAACAGTACAAAATAAGCAGTGAAATTATACATAATGCATGCTTATATTGTATCAGGTCAATACCTGCATTGGTTAATTCTCAAAGCTGCAATATCTATATTGTATCGGAAAGAAATAAGTTGTATTGGGAGATCCCTAAAAATAATTACTTTTAAATGTAGCAAGGTGCAGCTTTTTTGTGCATTTTTTCTAACCACCAGAGAGGGAGGTCAAAGCTGGAAATTGATTGATTGATTGCTTTATTCAATAGACTCCTGGTCCATAAAGAGATGATACAAAACACAAAGAGTTTATACACAACAACATGATAAAAAAAAATTAAAAATTTAAATTCAATGACAAAATAAGGGTCTAATTTCCATTTAGCACAAGAACATACTAGCAGCAGACACGACAGGGAACATATGTCCCAAATTAACACATTTTGACATTTATTTGCCTCATTAAAGCTTCTAAACCAATGAAGAGAAGTTTTGGTGGAAGACAGTGAGTAGATATCCGGTGCTTATAGCACAGTGCGACTTATATAGATGTGCCATTCCAGTTTCTCAAAAAATGTAGTGGCCGCAGCTTAGTGAGGTGCGCCAGAAAATACGGTAATTTTCTTCACACCCCCTTCTCCAACAGTAACATATCATATCTCTACAATGTATATATATATATATATA